>NC_142809.1:18914522-19096186 GCF_049724085.1 Artemia sp. Qi Xiang Cuo | reverse complement strand
GAAGAAGATTTTATTTGAATAAAAATCAACATAACAAAAAAACATATACCCCCAACAGAGAGCAAAGCTCGTAAAATTGGGTATTAATAATAATAAAAACAAAACACCAACAACACAAACAAAAAACAAAAAACACACAAACAAACAAAAACAAAAAACATTTCCTCATCATAACAAAAGAGAGAAGAAAAAAAACCTGGTTAAAGAAAAAAACAAAAAACATAACAAACATAAGAAAACAAACGCTGGACAAGTGGGGCATGGAAGGCTATCCCAACATGGGTAACAAATATAAACAAAAAAAAAATAATAATAATAAAAAATTTCTATTCTTTTATCACAGTTAATACATAATTTTAATATTTTCTTCCTTAGAACTGATATTTGCCGAAATGACTCAATTTGAATTCTATCTTTCAGCTATATTTATTTGAAATAAATGGTGTTGGTATCTGGTGAAGAATCTAGATCTTTCACAATTAACGAGGAATTCGAAAATATGTTCCAGAACACCTAAGAGAGCCGAAGGAGGGGCAGAATCAACAGAGATTTTTCATAAAAATAACTACTAGGATCTTGTATTTTAAAATGCCATATTGATATATTAAGTTCTCTTATATGTTTCAGATCTAATAAATTCAAAGAAAAGAAATAATGTTTCAGTTTTCGATGCATCTCTAAGTTTTGATGGACGATGTAAAATTTCCAAGTATTCTCCATGCTTTATTTTGAAGGATCTGTAGGGGGTTTTATATGCATTGAAAACATTTAAAATAAATAATTGTGCAATTAAATAAGGAGCAATCAAAGAATGATAAATTATTTTTTAAAATTGAAAATGGAAAAACATGTTGCAAACGATACATAGACCCAATATTTTGCGAAAGTTTCACCCTTAAATGATCAATATGAGTTTGAAATGACGGGGATCAATAAAAACTCTAAATAACGATATGATTGAACTCTACGTATTTTATGCTCACCAACTTGAAGCTCCTGACATGAAATTTTTTTGATAGCACGTTTGAACAATAAAAACCATAATTCGATCTTCCAATTCGGTACTAAATAATTAAAGCAAACCATCGATTAACTGAACTAACAGTGTTAAACAGATTTTGAATCAATGTAGATGAATCCTTCGCTTTAACAGAAACAGCTGTGTCATCTGCAAATAAAATTGCAGACCATTTGACACCTGTTATCGTAGGAATCATTAATATACATCAAAATAAGCGGACCCATAATACCGATCTTTGTGGGACACCAATATCTTCAAGATCATTTAAACTAGACAAATGTCCATCAACATCTACGTTTTTACGTCCATAAAGGTATGATCTTATTATTTCTAGTCCTTTCCCTCTTATACCGGAATTTTCCATTTTATCAAAGAATTTCATGGTTTAAAGTGTCAAATGCTTTTTTAACATCGCAAGAAACAGTGGTCACAGCGATAATTACTATCTAAGCAGTCATTTATTTCTAATACAAGAGCTGCAACTGCTTGTTCAATCGAATGGCCTGCCCTAAATCCAAACTGATGTTTAGTAAAATTATTTTATCTAGATAATTGGCAATCTTCCTTTTAAAATTTTTTTCCAATACTTTAGACAATGGTGATAAAATTGCAATAGGACGATAATTATTTGTATCAGATTTATCTCCTTTTGTACATTATTCACACGTGCAATTTTCCATCTTTTAGAGAATGCCCAAGAAAATACATAAATTTAAATAGCAAACAATGGTTCAAATATTTCACCTGCAATATTTTTAACGAGTGGTTATTAATATCCCAATGGTGTATTTTTAAATTCTTAATGACCTTTTGAAAATTCTGCAAAAAGTAACCGGAGCCATATTATGCTCACAATATCTTCAGTAGACGGTGATATTTTTTGTAAAACCCTTGGGGAAGAAGGTCTAATTTCTCCTGTAAACAACAGATGATCCAATACTAGCAAAATATTCACTAAGCTTCTTAGCAACAGCTTGTGGTCCTCTAAATTCTTTACCATTAATATCAAATAACACTTCAGGTGTAACAGCTTTTTATTTCTTCGTTTTTATCTTTAATCAAACTCGAGTTTTTCAAGAGAATCTGAATTTCGAAAAATTTTCCATGTCAGTCTTTCTAGCACTCTAAGGATCCTTACCAGCATATTCTTTAACAATTTTTAAAACGCGTTATATTTATTTCCATGGGATATTTATTCTCTATAATTTGTATAAACTTGATTTTCTCATTAATAGATCTCAAAAGTGATTCATTTTAACTCAAGGTTTTTTGGGGTAAAAATTTCTTTCCTCTCGGAAACTTATGGGCAAAAAGATCAAGCTTTTCATTTCGTAATAATAAAATTTATCTAATGATTTTGGTTCGGATCCTTCTCATCAATTACAGGACTCAATCAACATCACCAAACCCTTCTTTTAACATAACACATTTTTATACTGAAAATCTCTACAACTGGTTTGATTTTTTTTTGTATACGGAAATTATAAAGAAAATCAGTTATAATTATATAGTGGTCAGATGAATCTTCGGGAATAATAAATGTATTAACAGCACTATAAGGTGAAAAAATATTATCAATAAGTGAAAATGATGTATAGCTATTGAAGGAACTAAAACATACAGTTTAGTCCATAAGATAGTGGAGCCCTCAAAACACGAAATGCTATCTATTCTATTGATCTAGAAGATAGTTTCATTAAATCAATATTAAAATAGCATAACTTTAAATAGGGTATTAAGACTAGCTAATTTATCAACATACTTTCAAAGCGATTTTTAAATTCTATCTGGCTGGATGACGGAGTACGGTAAATAACTGCAATTAAAAGCTTTAGTTGTTGGAAAAGAGCATTCAACTGCACAAGGTCAAAATCGACATAATATTCATTGGCAAAAAATCAATCTTTGTAGTGCTTTAATTTTTAATTTTAATCAAAACACCTAGACCCCTTGTTTTTGTCTTTTCCGACCAATTAATGAAAAAAATTCGTGTCTTTTTACATCATATTTTCAAATGAAAAATCGTAAAAAAAGTTTCACATAGACCTAATATATCTGTATCTTAATCCGACAAAAAATTTTCGTCACAATCTTTCGAAGATCTCCAACCAACAATTCCAAAAGCGACATCTACTTTGTTCATTTTTTATACCAAGACCATAATATATACTGATTTTTTTGGGATATCAAAAATTACTAGAAGTATCTTCATCATCACCAGCTACAATAGTTTGAAAATTCATTGAAATGAAAGAATTCCACTCAAATTCTTTCTAACCTTGATGATGGAATTTCTACGTTATCTCTATCCATTATCGATATTAACCCCGTTAAGAGAAACCACACCATGCCCCAAATGACCAGCAAACCATAATAAAAATAACAATTAAAAACAAAACAAAAAAAAAAGTAATCTCTCCATTTCTGATCGTTTTCTCAGTACAATAATCTTGCAACAACTTTTTAATTTAGAAACATAAATATCTTCATAAAAACCAAAAAACACTACTACTGTTTCCAGGCCTAGTATCACTGTAGCCAAGACCAATCCATAAGAACTCCAATCAATCTGGCTTGGTACGCTCACGCGCGCTATGCCACTATACATTAATACCTTTTTCTCATTTTTTTTTTTTGTTATTTATGCGACGTCTTTTTTAAAAAAAGAAGATAAAAAAACACGAGACAACATTATTATACCCGGCCATGCTATGCAAAAAAACATAGTAAAAAGCACAACAAAATAATAACTTTCCGAGCCATATTAAACTAAATAATCAATATGAAATGTGGAAAAAGAAATGTGACAACCCGCCTAGCGACACGCCATTGCCTCAGGATTTCTCAACTGACAATTCAGGAATCACGTCATTCATGGAGAAAAACACGCAAGGCCATTTGGCCGATCAAAACAAGGAGAATTGAGACAGATTTAGTACCAATAGCAAGACACACAATCAGCAAAACTTGATCTTTTTCGATGACCGTTTTTCTAATATCTCTCACTGCCGTCGGAGCATCATCAAGGGATAAATATCTTTGCGACATAAACGGTCTTTCATAGTTTTACTCTGTTTGAGATATTTTCTTCTTTAGACCGAACAGTAACTTTAAAATATCTACACCTTGCGCTCGCCACAACACCAGCAACAGCAAATTCTGGTCTCGTTACACACCTGGTCAGCTATTTTGCAAACGGTTGAAAATCGCTGCTTCCTCTTTATCATCGCAAAGAATTTTGTTCCGACCATATATTTTCTAGTTTCATGGCATTTTCTATACTTGGTAGTGACTTCGATTTTCGGCGGGTGCTTTTCTTCCCCGGAAAAC
The DNA here is from genome assembly GCF_049724085.1 of Artemia sp. Qi Xiang Cuo. NCBI lineage: Eukaryota > Metazoa > Arthropoda > Branchiopoda > Anostraca > Artemiidae > Artemia > Artemia sp. Qi Xiang Cuo. The sequence goes on along the minus strand of NC_142809.1, from coordinate 19,091,835 downwards.
TGCTGACTCAGCTGTAACAGCACTAATCTATGATTTTACGCTGTTACTAATTCTCATTCGCTTTCTGTGGGTCTGAATCGTCGAAAATTTGCCGGAATTGGCCAGATAGCCTTCTCAAGCAACAATTTTGACAATTTAATTCAGACGGTGCGTGACCGTCAGCGCGCTGATGGCTGCTATAGTTAGAATTTCGAAAAAGCTCCGAGCCAGCATCTAATTGACAAGTTTTTTCTCCCTCGCTGCATTATTCCTTAGGTGAAGATGACGAATAATCATTTCGTCTTCCTCTTCGAATGAGACTTTGCGGTTTTCTTTTGACCTTCATGAATAGCAGCAATTAAAAAAGTGGACAATAAATAGTCTTACCTCAGCCAGTAACGATTGTTTATCCACGTTGTTGCTAATGATACTGCGGGTAACGCCTTTAATGATTTGTTTGTCGCCTTTTCCAACGTCAGTAATCAAAATTGTTTATAATGACTCCAAATCAAAATCCTCTTTTTACTCCATGCAATTCTTCGGTTCAAGTAATCACACACCCAAAATTACTCATCAATTCAAACATTAATCTCACAAGCTATTTCATATTAATGAAACTACCGCAGGCACGGGCACCTAAGGTGTTACTCATTAAGAGAATGAATCATGACTGGAGCCTCGATTAAAAATTATGGAACCCTCATAACATGTCAATGGCATGATCAGTCTTGGTTGGCTTTCAGGGTGTGAAGACCTCTATTACAGAAAATTTGGAAAAGTGGATGTATAGCAACTTTCAGTGAAAATTTGATAAAGATTATCATACATTGTGAACAATAAGTGCAGTACGGGATAACAAAATCCATCACATTATTTGAACTGATAGTGTATTAAAAATCGCAACCAAATTATGAAAACAATCCAGTGAATATTAGCTTCCCAAGGCAAGAACATAGTTTTCGTTAATAGGTTTGACTTTTGCTTTCTACAGTGACAGTAGCTGATGTGCTTCATTCGTGATACAGTGGCAAAACAGGCGAAAGTTTGTATGCCCGTCGATCAACGAAAAAGCGTCGTTGCATTACTGAGACTGAAAGAGGTCTTCGGAAACGTTAAGAAGTCCCTGGTGGGAAGATAATATTAGAGAAATAGCGACGGATCACAAAGCTCTGCACCAGACATAATGAAGAAATTTAGAACTTCTCCGTAACAAGAATAAACACCTGCAAAATATTGTCGAACTACAGACCGAGTCGCGAAATTCGTCAGAATTCACCATCATTCGAAATCGTGCCGGTCGTGTACCCGTAGCAAAAGGACCCGAGTCATTACCTGATCCTCGAACCCGATGAACACTACTGGAGCCAGATGAAGGAACAGAACTCGAAGATAAAATACTGAACATTTTACCAAAGAGATAGCTCCAGTGCTATGGGGGATAATACCAATTTCATAAGCAAAGAAAATTGACACCGGGGCAGAGGTAAATATATTCTTGAAATGCAAACCAAATGACCAAGATGAAGCCCTCATGGTTTACGCTGAAAAATCCGAACGATTTGATTCAAACCAAGGCCAGTCACGAAGCGTCTCCCACGAATGGTAGCGAAAGACACACCAGGTTACGTAACGCATGAGAGATCATGAGTTGTGTGATGAGCTCGAGCCCTCAGTTAAAGACCTCGTAGCGAAAGGAGAAACCTTCAAGAGGTTATCAATGTTGTGGAGAGAACGAGAAAAAAACGTTATTGAAGTCGGCCAGTGGCCATTACGAAGGAGAAATGTTCAAATCGTGGACTTAAGTTCAGGTTTAATGGTTAAATGTGAGATGCATCAAGCATCGTCGATGTGCAGTGCTGTCTCTATAGTCATAAACGTTCGGTTTGTAGGAGTGATGTTGCGTGCTCAAGGTGTAGGTATCATATACTGGAGACTGTGAAAACCTTTTACAAATCGCAGTGTGTCAGTCATGTAATAAAAAAATGTGAAATGTCAGCCACATGCATCCTATGAATTTAAAAAATGCCCAATTGCTCGCGAAATCTCCAGACCGTCTCAAGAAAAACATTCAGTATAGCTGAATACTCGAACACTTAGTGCAAACAAACTAACATTTTTTCAGATTAACCTTCAGCACTCTTATAGCGCACTAGTTCAACCGAAGAAAACACTTTGCGACTTAAAACCAGATATGGTATTGTTACAAGAGCCGTATGTCAACAAGTTTTGGAATAATAACATGTGTACCAAGTGATTATGCAGTATTCTCAAAGTTTGATCAGAGGCAACATGATGCCTATAGTAAAGAACCATACGGCTCCAATGTTTTATTACTATTTATTATTTTTTTTTTCCCAGAGGCACTTCATATGGAAGGGGTCGTCGTAGAAGCTTCAAAAGGGGCTCATTCAATTGGGAATCCGAGTCCTAGTGCCCTTTTTAATAGTCGAAAATGATTGGAGGGCAACTAGCCCCCACCCTCAGGCCCATCATTCCCCCAAACGCATCAATCAAAATTTTGGAGATAGCCATTTTGTATAGCGTAGTTAATTTCCAGATAGAAAATATATTTTTGAGGAGGATACTCCCCCACAACCCTCAGGGCAAGGGTTTTAAGTTATGCCCTGTGGGCATATAAGGTTTTTATAGAAGGCGTTGTGGTAGAAACTTCAAAACAGGCTCATTCGATTGGAAATTAAAGGGCTAGTGCCCTTTTTAATAGTCAAAAATGATTGGAGGGCAACTAGCCCCCCCGCGCCGCATCGATTTCCCCAAACACGTCTAATCAACATTTTGAGGTAGCCATTTTGTTCAGCGTAGTTGATTTCCAGATAGAAAATATATTTTTGGGAGGATACTCCCCCACAACCCTCAGGGTAAGGGTTTTAAGTTATGCTCTGGGGGCATATAAGGTTTTTATAGAAGGCGTTGTCGTAGAAACTTCAAAACTGGCTCAGTCGATTGGAAATTAAAGAGCTAGTGCCCTTTTTAATGGTCGAAAGTGATTGGAGTGTAACTAGCCCCCCTCCCCCCCACCCCCACGCCCATCATTTCCCCAAACAAATCAAATCAAAATTTTCAGATAGCCATTTTGTTCAGCGTAGTTGATTTCCAGATAGAAAATACTTTTTGAGGCGGACACTCCCCCACAACCCTCAGGGCAAGGGTTTTAAGTTATGCCTAAGGGCATATAAGGTTTTTATAGAAGGCGTTGTCGTAGAAACTTCAAAACAGGCTCATGTGATTGGAAATTAAGGGGCTAGTGCCCTTTTTAATAGTCGAAAATGATTGGAGGGCAACAAGCCCCCCCCCCCACGCTCATCATTTCCCCAAACACATCCAATCACAATTTTGAGATAGCCATTTTGTTCAGCGTAGTTCATTTCCAGATAGAAAATATATTTTTGAGGACGCCACTCACCCACAACCCTCAGGGCAAGGGTTTTAAGTTATGCCCTGGGGGCATATAAGGTTTTTATAGAAGGCCTTGTCGTAGAAACTTCAAAACAGGCTCATTCGATTGGAAAGTAAAGGACTAGTGCCCTTTTTAATACTGATTTTTTGACTGAAAATTGAAAGTTCTTGTTCACTTTTTAAGAGTCAAAAGAGATTGGAGGCTAACTAGCCCCCCTCTTCAAAGCCCTAAATGCATCAGATAAAAATTTTGAGATAAACATTTTGTTAAAATAGATAAAGTCTCTGTTAACAAAAAACTCCGTTGTCGACACAATCCACCAGTGTCTGTAGGTAGGCGTTTCAAGTTATACCCTTGGAAATAGCTGCTTAAGGGTGAGTTTTAACCTATGGGAAGGGGTTTTATACGGAAAGAACGCATAGGAAATCTATCATAATTATCCAATTATAAGGTTAAAATACATATTCTGCGATAGATGCAAAATTGCTTTGGCACACAAAATCCTATTAAGATCAATTCCAAACAGTCGTGATCCCTTTGTGTCAGCAAGTGAAATGGTCTAAACCCCCTTATTGGAGCTATTTTTTCAATCCATTCATTGTTGCCAATCGCTGTCCACAAGGTATGCAAGCTGTCTCTTGTTCATATATAAGATTTTTATCAAAGAGGTAATCGTATACGTTAAAAAAAGCCTCTCTCAATACCAATTGAAAGTTCTAGATCTGTTTTTGAAATTCTAGAATAATCAGACAGTAAGCACCCCCCCCCTGCCATAAAAACTTAAAAATTTTTTAAATCAAAAACGAACAAAAATCAATTAAAAAAAAATGCCCGAAAAACAAGTATTACTATTAAAGTTATATACCGCTTTAAACTAATGAACGGCACGTACAAATACCGTTTATAGTTAAAGACCAATATGATCAGCATAAACAAATAAAGAATAAATGAAAAACTAAACGAACAGACATTAAATAAAAAGTCATAGGGAAAGAACATACAGCAACTAATGATATAAATGAATAAACAGATCATAAAGTGAGTAATGCTTAGATTGAATATGAAAATCAAGCTTAAAACGAAAAAAAATATTTAGCTATTAAACTATAAATGAAACTTAAAACGAACAGAAATTAAATAAACAATCAATGCGAACAAACATACAATATATATTAATATAAATGGATAAATAAATCTTAAAAGGAATGAAACTTAAAAAGAATATGCAAATCCAGTTTGAATCGAAAAAAATAACTACAAACAAGAGTTTGGGTATTGCCTCACTGCAGAAGCCTAAAACCTACTGCGTCATTGGCGCTTTACTTGAATTATATTACAAATGTTTTCTTTTGTACTTAATATTGAAAATAAATATTAAAATTACAGTAAAATTTTAAACTGATGAGCTTTTAGCAATTAATATCATTATGCATCAAATATTCAGTTTAATTTATTAGTTCTTTTCAAGATTGGTCAAGATAAATAGTTTCACTACAAACAAAATTTGGATACTGCCCCCTTCTTTAACTGTAAAAACCTAAAGCCTTCTTTAGGATCTTTCAACAATTATATATCTAATATTCAATTTGATTTTGTTTATACTTTCCAAGACTGTTCAAGACTCATATAGTTTTGACATTTTTTAACTCTGCCATTTTTTCAAACCAATCATGTTGTTTTGTAATGAAAACATTCTGTGACTTCTAAGTATTTCTATTTGAGCAACAAAATGCACATCAAACTTTGTGGAACATGCATTTTCTTGCATGAAACTCCAAAATATAATAAAACGTCAAGTTTCGGAGTGTTCCACCACTCGCAAGCACGTGCAATTGGTATTTTGGAATCCGCATGGTCAATTTAGGGGGTGGAAGGTAGGCTAATTCTCGTAGCAGCCCAATTCCGTCGTGGTATGATTCAAATTTTCAACACCTGGCGTCCGGACTATCATATAATCTACCAAGCATACAACTACCCCAAATCAGTATCAATAAATAAATGAAACCCAAAACGAATAAAAATTAAAATAAATATTAGAGACAAACTCAAAACGAGCATATATTAATATGAGTAGGGTTCAAAACCCCTATGCTTTCTGAAAGCCAGAGCATAATCTGTACTTAACTGAAAAAAATTCAAATGAATTTACTGAAAAAAAATGTGCATTGTCAATTTAATATACATATGCTGATATTTATTCCCAAAAATCTTAAGTAATTTTTTATTTCTAAAAAGTTACAAAAGTGAAAACATTTCAAAGAATTGTTTTCAGTAAAGCACCAATGACGCAGTAGGTTTTAGGCTTCTGCAGTGAGGCGACAGCCAAATTATTGTTTATATTTATTTTTATTCGATCCAATCTGGATTTCCATATTATTTTTAAGTTTCACTAGTTTTAAGATTTATTTATTCATTGACATTAATATATATTGTATGTTTGTTCGCATTGATCGTTTATTTAATTTCTGTTCGTTTTAAGTTTCATTTATACTTTAATAGGAAAATATTTGTTATCGTTTTAAGCTTGATTTTCATATTCAATGTAAGCATTACTCGCTTTAAGATCTATTTATTCATTTATATTATTACTTGTTGTATGTTTTTAGCTATGATTGTTTATTTAAATTTGTTCGTTTTGGGTTTCATTTATTGTTTAATAGTAATCTCTGATCGTGTTGAGTTTGAATTTTTACAGTTATTTATATATCCTTATCTTAATTTTAAAGTAACCTTTAATTTTCTTCCAAAAACTTATTTTTCGAGAAAGCTGGATTTTTAATTAATAATAATAAAATATTGGAGCCGTATGGCCTCTACTATAGGCAGCGCTACAGCGTTGCCTGTGATGAAATGAAATTTACTAGCGACGGTAATTGTTCACTTTAAGCCTTTTTTTCATATTCTTTTATTATTTATGTGGCTCGAGTTCAGAAGAACGTTTGAGGTAAAGTTTTATCTTTAAGATAAAACTTGTGCCAAAGAAGTCACTTTATCGGGACAACGCCCCCGTCATCTTTGTCACTGTGCCAAAGAAGAAAGTTTATCGGAAGATGAAGTCAGCGTAGGGATATTAAAAACTGGGGTGTCAGCTGGGGGCTGAGCTGGAGTAAGATCCTCCCACACCGACTCATTGTTTACTGTTAAAGCACCGAGGACAGTGAAAATAAAATCTTTTTTTCGAACGGGTTAATGTAATTTTTGAATTGAGTATGTTATTGGGCTATTGAATCGGCTTTTAGATATCCATGGAAAAGTAACATTATCTTTTAGATTACCCCGCTCCAACTTTTTCTCAAAATGACATTAAATATGCTAGCGACTGTACCAATAATACGGTATGCTTCCGCATAGACACGATACGGTTTTCCATTTGGTACTCTATGAACGTTAAATCTCGTCCAGGCTTTTACCAATGACATTAAATCTCGTCCAGGCTTTAACCAAAGACATTAAATCTCGTCCAGACTTTTACCAAAGACATTGAATCTCGTCTAGGTTTTTACCAAGGTCATTAAATCTCGTCCAGGCTTTTACCAAGGACATTAAATCTCGTCCAGACTTTTACCGAGAACATTAAATCTCGCCCAGGCTTTTACCAAGGACATTAAATCTCGTCCGGGCTTTTACCAAGGACATTAAATCTCGTCCTTCCTTCTAAACTAACTACAATAGTAACATTTTACCTTATATTATTAGTATTTTCAAGGGTTTTTTGATATCCTTGATGGAGCATTTTCCTTCTTAACTAACTACAATAGCAACAATTTGCCCTATATTAATAATATTTTCAAGGGTTTTTTGGTAGCCTTGATGGAACATTCTCCTTCTAAACTAGCTACAATAGCAACATTTTACCCTATACTATTAGTATTTTAAAGGGTTTTGGTAGCTTTGATGGAGCTTTCTCCTTCTAAACTAGCTACGCTAGAATTGCACTCGATGTTTGCTCATAGACACTATGCAGCTGTCTCAATGGTAATCTATAACTAGTTGTCGACACCGTCTAGTTTATTTTATGCATTAAAATACTAATTTTCACACATTGGAGGGATAAACACCCGACACCTGCATCATTTTTTGTAAAGCTTAAATGAATTATTCTAAGAAAGTGAGCTGTATTTGTTAGACTGTCAGAATTTAATTTAAGCCCTTTTTTCAGCTATAATAATGTATGGTGTGATTGACACAGAATATATTGGTCTGAAATATTCCTCAACTGGCATTTTTCAAATCAGATTTCTTACTGATAGACGAACAACGGCGTGAAGTTCATAGCTATAAATGGAACGTCAGACACAATATAAATACGAGAAAAAAAGTTGGAGTCCAACATCTAATATTATAAATCGTAACAACTTTCACGTTAAAACCATAAGACCACGTAATGAAAATGGCTATGAAATAAAACATGTACAAGAGGAAATATGCAGTTTTTTCAGTGTGCAAGCTGCATATGTTAAGGGAAACGTGGCAACTGATAAATTCTTACTAGAAAATGTGATAAAGACATAGCATTATTCAATTTAGAAGACTTCAAATGTGAGAAATACCTGCATTCAGTACATGATCCGGAAGATGAAGTTAGATATTTTGCTCAATGGGTGCCGGAAAAGATACCTGACATGGACAAATGCATCAGATATCCAAAGACCTAGACTCTTGCTCCTCCTCATATCAAATTGATTAAGCTATTTTTTTTAAATATGTCAATATGCATATATTACAAATATGTTTTGTTTGTTGAATATATTTTTAAGCAATAAACATGTCTTAGCTTACTTTCCATTTTCATCTACGACTTATACATCATCTTTAGCTCTAGGATACCCATAGATTTTCAGAGGTCTTTTGTAACCAAGTCCAATGAAACAATCCACCAAAAAGAATAAAATCATTTATAGTAGTAAGAAGTATACAATATGGGATTAGTGAGTTGGTTATGGACTTGAACCATCAAGGATCGCAACCACCAATGACCCAAGCCACCAAGGACCTCACCTTCCAAGGTCCCCTTTCCACGATCTCCAACTTTTTGGGCCCATCCGCCCATTTTTTTTACTTAAAGCATAAAAAATTCACATTTAAGAAAGATTTCTTAACGTTTGTAGATGTGTGTTGTCTGAAACCTAAGATTTGGGGTGCTTGGTTTGCTATTTTGCACTTTTCTGATCTAGGTTTCTTAGCCTGTCGTATGTGTGCGTTGTCTGAAGATTATGATTTGGAATATTAGGTTTACTATTTTAGGCTTATATGTTCTAGGTTTCTGAATGTTTCATAGTTATGTGTTGTATCAAAATGATGATACGGGATATCTAGATTTCTATTACAAACTTATCTGAGTTGAATTTCCTATCATCTCATAAGTATATGTTGTCTGAAATCTATGATTTGGGATGCTTGGTTTACTATCTCACACTTTTCTGAGATAGGTTTTAACCCTTTATTACTTCTATTCAGTTAGACAAGGAAAGGTAGGGTGTTCTTAGGAACTATCTGTCTATAGACTACAAGTGGTAATACACAAACTATATTTTTAAATTATTCTTTTTCTATTTTGGTAAAAATATTAGCATATTTAACCCTTTATTATTTTCTTTCAGTTAGACAAGGAAAGGTAGGGTGTTCTTAGGAATTATCTGTCTATAGACTAAAAGTGGTAAAAGACAAACTTTATTTTTAAATTATTCTTTTTGTATTTTGGAAAAAATTTTAGCATATTTAACCCTTTATTATTTCCTTATAGTTAGACAAGGAAAGGTAGGGTGTTCTTAGGAATTATCTATCTATAGACTACAAGTGGTAAAAGACAAACTTTATTTTTAAATTATTTTTCTTTTGTCTTTTGGGAAAAAAATATTATCATATTTAACCCTTTATTATTTCCTTTTCAGTTAGATAAGGAAAGGTAGGGTGTTCCAAGGAATTATCTGTGTATAGACTACAAGTGGTAAAAGACAAACTTTATTTGTTAATTTACTTAACACCCTCAAATTTCTCAAAGGTACTTTTTTCTATTAATTTTTGATACTCAGTCAACATTTAATGGTGTTATTGAACCTGCTAACAGTATCTATGTCTCGGAAAATTCCTTTTCTTACATCTCTTACATTTTAATAAACATTCTAAATGTTTGAATTGCTAGCGTACCCTAAAATAATGGTAATATAACAAAGTAATACATAAAATATTTCTTATTGAAATAACATCATGTAGAACATTAACGTAAAAACATGATATATACATTATTATACATTATTAATATCATTGAACAACTTTGGACATTTTTAATCTTCTCCATAAAATAATTCATCATGTTCTTTCTTGATAGTGTAGCTACTCTCTTCTTTTACATCATAACCAGTTGAATAATCATAATTTCATTTCATTTGTGTCTCGATCAATTTCACAGACTCCATTTAATTATTTGTAGCCTTACAAAAGATGTTGATAAAGAATTTAATCACTTTGTTACTAAGGTATTGTCAATGCTATAGTATGTAGCCGACAAATGATGTTGTTAAAGAAAGGAATTTTCAGAGACACAGATACTAATAGCAGACTCATAACACCATTAAGTGTTAACTGAGTATCAAAAATTAGAAAAAGGACTTTTGCATAGAACAAATTCAACTACATAGATATTTCTTGGCCTCAAAAGGATCTTACAACATTTCACAGAATCGAGAGATGATTTAATCACTGATACTTCGATTTTGATGTGAATGTTACATTAAGGTAACGGCTTTTAAGTTAGATTCATTTAGATTAGGTGACCATGGGTGACATAGATTGAAACAACATACCATAGGGTTCTCCAACATTCTGAATCTGAAGATGTAATTTTCATGGAGATTCTTTGACTTTTTAGGTTAACTTGCACTAGGTTAAGTGGCGTGCCACTTGTAGTCTATAGACAGATCATTCCTAAGAACACCCTACCTTTCCTTGTCTAACTGAAAGGAAATAATAAAGGGTTAAATATGCTAATATTTTTTCCAAAATTGAAAAGGAATAAATTAAAAATATAGTTTGTCTTTTACCACTTGTAGTCTATAGACAGATAATTCCTAAGAACACCCTACCTTTCCTTTTCTAACTGAAATCTTCGTCCGCAACTCCATTAAAGTGCACTACGAAAAACTACCCGCCGAAGTATTCGTGTTCACTCCAAGACGATGCTACTCGTGTCATACAGTCGGTCATTTAGCATCCGAGTGCATCAATCAGCCCAAATGTTCAAGATGTGGATCCGTAGAACATACATCTGATCGTCTCAATCCCTGTAAACAACCGCTTTTTTGCATAAGCTGCAACACTAGTGGACATTCTTGCTACAGCGTCCGTTGCTCGGCAAATAAACCTGCAAACGCAGACTCAAAAGCTAATAGGCTTGCCCGTGCTACTCAATGAACCTTTTATCTTGGAATATGAATGGGAATTTCGCAGAAAGGCACCCAATAGTTTGTGAAATGCTAAAAAGCAATCAAATTGTGTGTATCCAAGAGCACTTTGCTCTTCCTATTTCTGTAGGTCAACTGGACATTTTCCGTGCTAATAACATGTATGTTGTTCCTGCTGTCAGAAAAAGGAACAAGGAAGGCCCTCCGGGGGTCTCGTGACGTATATTAGTAACGATGTTGAATCAAAGTTGTTTTTTTCAACGCAAAACATTCTAGCGGTTCAAGTGTGTAATTTTGTTGTTGTGAACGTATACATGCCAACCGACTATCGTGATGACGCATCTCATTCCGAATTTGCGCAAAGTTTACGTAAATTAGCTGAATGTCTTAGCAAAATCCGATTAGAAAGATTGCCTTGTGTAATATCAGGTGATTTTAAAGAGTGCTGAATTTACTGAAACTAACGCGCATTTTACTGGTGATCGTGAAAGTATGGTACATGGTCTCCTAGATGATACATTTACCATTTTAGAAAAAAACCAAAATTTTACATACATACACAACACAGGAAGTACTTCTAATTTAGACCATGTTATTTGCTCTAAAGACCTACTCCCTACTTCAGTACGGGTGTCTGACACTACTTTTACTTCTGACCATTTTTCAATAGAACTGCAAATCACACCTCCCACTACACAATCTGAGCATCCACACCAAAATAACGCAGCAAAAACTACAAAAAAATGGACACAAATACGGGATTGGAATAATGTTAATACGTCGGTTTACACGCAAGTTTCGGATGAAATTTTAGCTAAAATTAAAATCCCATTTAACCTTCTGATCCAGTCAGGACGAATTGAACCGAAAGAGGCCCGACTTGAACTTGATATATATGCCGCCCAAATTACACACGCTCTTCGCTCAGCTGAGGAAGCTGCTGTTCTCATAAAGAAAATTAAGACCGGTACGCAAGTTTCAGGTTGGTCGCAAAATGCTGGCCTAGTTAATGCATGCAACCAGGCAAAATTTTGGCTTTCTGTTTGGAAGGAGTGTGGACGGCCGAGAATTGGGGTTGTAAATGCCGTTAGACTCCTTACAAAAAGAAAGTTTGGAAAACAATTGGCTCTCCACCGGTCTAATGTAATTGCTAAGTCTTCTGAAGATGCTCTACGAAATCCTGACCTTATATGGAAGACTCTTTCCGAAAGAAAGCCGAATTTTGCTGCATCTTCAATTTCCCTTGAATCTTGGAGAACTTATTACGAACAAGAATTTAAATCCCCCTGTCCGACTCTTAGCACAAAATACAAGGCAGAGCTGCATAATTTCCTATCAAGCACCGACCGTTCTGACGTTACTGTGTCGGTATCCGAGATTCAGAACGTGCTCCGTCGCATTAAAAAGAAAAAGTCACGTGGTGCTGATGGAATTTCTGCTCTTCATTTAAAAAACTCATCTTCAATGCTCATTCAGCACCTTGCCCTGCTTTTTCAGATGATTTTTGTGCAAGATGTGGTTCCCAGTAATTTTTGCATAGGGTCCCTTACCCCTGTGCCAAAAAAGGGGAAACCCCTGGAAGAATGTACGTCTTTTCGACCCATTACTGTATCAACAACTTTTTGCAAAATTCTTGAGCTACTTATAATTAAAGAAATAAATGAGAAATATTATGCACCACCCTCCCAATTTGGCTTTCAACCTGGTCTTGGTTGTGGCCATGCGCTAAGCGTCGTGGCTTCTGTCCTTATTGACGCTGAAAGCTCAGGCGAGTCGGTCGCGATTGGTATTCATGATGTCAAGCGTGCGTTTGATTCCCTTATCCACGACCAAATTATTCTAGAAATGGGAAAGAGAGGCGTCCAACGAGATGTCATAATGCCATTAAAGGACATGTATGAAAACCTCCAGGCACAAATAAAAGTTGTTTTGCCTGAGAAGAATATAATGGAAATTTACCCAACCGTCCCAGTACGAAAAGGCGCCCGGCAAGGTGCTCCTACTTCTGCCCCGGCTTTTAATAACAGTGTTCTTTCAGCACAGGAAAATTACCAAATAACGTGTGTTCTGGATGGTATTGACCTTTCTCTTCTTTGTTATGCTGACGATATTTTAAATATGAGCCGGAATATTGGTGGCATTGAATGTAATTTTGCTATTTTTCAAAAGCAATATGCTGCGATAGGCCTAGAGTTTAACGCTGCAAAATCAGAGGTATTACTGTTTAATTGGCCCGAAAACCAAGTCCCGCCTACCATAGACCTTGGACAGACAAGTATTAAACCAGCAGATCACATCATTTATCTTGGACTACCGATTGGTAAAACGCTGAGACACACACGACAGCTATTAATTCAACATCTCGAAAAGCGTACCGGTTTTGCATACAGCAGATTGGTTGCAACGAAGTTCAGCTTCAACCGGTTTATCCTTGCTCGGCTGTATACTGCACTAGCATTGCCCCATTTTTTATACCTCAGCCCTTTTTGGCGAACATTTCCATGCACCACTAAACAGAAACTTCGAGCAATATTTTTTAAATATGCTAAGTACCTTTTAAGACTCCCCCTGGACACGTAACACATACCTCATTAATAGGTATAAACTGGCAGATCCCACTCTCATAATTGAAAATCAGATTTCCAGTTTTAACAGTAAAATTGGTAACCACCCCTGACATAGTTTACTCAAGCAGTAGTCAAGTGTAGAATTGTTTCTTATTTCTTGTCAGTTTAGTGTTTTTCTCGTTTATATCCGTTGATGTATTATTTGTCCCTTTTTTTTCTTTTTTACTTTTCTTTATCTTTATTGTACTCTGTCTTGTGTTTTTGTAACGACGGGTTATAAATAAATAATAATAATAATAATAATAATAATAAAGGGTAAAATATGCTAATATTTTTTTTTCCCAATACAAAAAGAATAATTTAAAACTAGTTTATCTTTTACCACTTGTAGTCTATAGACAGATAATACCTAACAACACCCTATCTTTCCTTGTCTAACTGAAAGGAAATAATAAAGGGTTAAAACCTAGCTCAGAAAAGTGCGAAATAGTAAACGAAGCATCCCAAATCATAGGTTTCAGACAACATAAACCTACGAAAGGCTAGGAAATCTAGCTCGGAAAAATCCAAAATAGCAAACTAGACATTCCAAATCATAAGTTTCATAAAACACACACCTATGAAAGGTTAAGAGACCTAGCTAAGAGAAGTCTAAAACAGAAAACCAAATATCCCAAATCATAGATTTCAGAAAACACACACCTACGACAGGCTCAGAAAACCTAGGTCATAAAATTGCGAAATAGTAAACCAAGCGCCCCAAATTTTAATTTTCAGACAACACACATCTACAAACGTTAAGAAATCTAACTTAAATGTGAATTTTTTATGCTTTAAGTAAAAAAATGGGGGGATGGGCCCAAAAGTTGGAGGTTGTGGAGAGGGGACCTTGGAAGGTGAGGTCCTTGATGGCTTTGGTCATTGGTGGTTGCGGTCCTTGATGGTTCAAGTCCATAACCATCAGATGTTTATCAGATTTTTAATTGTCTTTCAGAATTCAGACACAAAAATAAACAGGCTTAGGACATTAGTCTATTCAAAGACCCATATTCTCTAAATCAAATCCTAGCTAAGTTTACTGTTAAACGCCATATCATTAGATGGAACACTACTACCGATTAAAGCATCTTGTATCCTGAAAGGTCAACACCAAACTTCAGCCTTTCGGCACGTCTTGAAGGCCCACCCGAGACTGAGGGCTTACCTAATCTTCGGACTTTAAGACTTACGATTCTGCTTCGGTAAGCACAAACTTGCTCGGTTCTACCCATTTCAAGAATAGAACACCAAGTTTAGCTGTATATTCTTTCAAAACTTTTGCAGCAAAGAAGCACTTAGCAGGCTTTTTACCAGCAAGTCCAACTAAAACAAAGTCACCGACTTTTATTGGCTTCTTTCCCACATCTTCCTTGTCTTCTCCTAGCTTAAGACTGTTCCCACTCTCATCGTCAAGCTCCCTCTCAACATTATCAGACTCACTTTCACTCTCGATAAACAATAGCTTGCTTGCTTCTCGCAACCTAGCTTTCTTCAAACTGATCTTCTCTTGGGTTTTCTGTTCTTTTTTATCTTTTCCACAGCTTTCAGTTCCTCTTCCTGGTGGATTCTTTCATTCATTAAGGTATCAGTAAAAATTTTGGTAGTATTTGTTTTAACTGCATGTCTGATTTGTTTTCTCGGATAACCTTTCAGAAATGGAGACTCATCAACTAGTTCAAAGAAGTTTTTTCAGCTTGTTTTTTGTAAAGGGAATCTTTAGAAAGATTGGGTATCATTCTCATGGTTGGTGGGCTGATTAGCCGCATCATTATCAGCAGAAGAAGCAATGGGTGATGGAGGTTCGATGGCACCGTGGTTCGAAGTTGATGGTCAATCAGAGACGTATGAACTGAGGAACTCATGATTTTTGAAAATCTTGGGATTGAAAGGGAAAATGCCGGTGCAGCGGAAACCGCTGATTATGTTTTCTGGAGTCACTGCTTTGGGATACGCTTTTCCAGAAAGCTCAGAGATATTGTACATTGAGATATTCTCGTATTTACGTTCTGTCATAAAAGTCACAGATTCCCTGTTGTAGAAAACCTTCAAAGAAAACATAAGTGACCTATCATGTGGTTGCAGCTTAAGCGTTGTATGAGGCAGAACAATGAGCATGCCAACTCAATTCTCTTTGGCTAAGTCAAGCAATTCATTACTGTAACGACTAATTTTATATGTTTTTTAAGTGTTAGAAGCACAGGATTAGCCTTAATCGGTCTTGCATAATTCATAAAATGGTTCATAACTGCACACATAGTAATATTCTTCATAAACACACATAGTAATATTCTGCCCTCTTTTTGCTGACGTTACCTTGCCTACCTGTTTCTGTCCTTTTGCTCCAAAAATATTCCCTGGCTCCTGGACCGTTGATAGTCCAGTTTTGTCTATATTTCAAATATTTTGCAATTTAAATTTGTGGTGCTAGTATGCATCACAAAGATGTTCAAAAATCTCCCAACTGTCACACGATTGAAAGCAGTTGCATGGCCGAGACTGGTTGCTTCAGGCGCTCTTATAGTAAGATGTGGGTGTCTTGCCATAAAACCACGGTACCTATCTTCACCTGCAGCATTTTGATTGTCACTGCTTGTCCATGAATTTGGGATGGTAAGTCCTTTTGCAAGAGAATATCTGCAAGCAAGCCGACGAACTTCAAGCGGTGTTAAACAATAATGCATTTGGCACACGACTTGCAAGTATTTAGGAAGATTATTTTCTTGTTCTTCTGTAAAGATCTGCCTTGTAGAATAAAGTGGTGAGAAAATGAGAGAGCTAGAAGCTCAATATTCACATCCTGCTTATCAGTCTTGATGACGTATCCCCTCAGAGTTGTCCGTGGTATTCCATATTTTTTTGTAGCCGTTGTCTTTTTCTGTACAATAGCTTTGATTACATAAGCTCTGATCAGCTGTTTTATTTTTCATTTAAGTTTTTTTTTTAGTTTCCTCACCAAGCTATTTTTCTGGGCCAAGTACGGTTTGATCCAACCATACACGATTTTCCAAGCTAAAGTATATGGGATTGTCATTTCAATATCGAGTGTATCTGACAAAATATGAAGCAAATATCAATGAAATATGTTGCAAAAATTTAGCTTTCTAGGTTCACCAGGCCCAGATTTGCCAGTCCTAGAGTGGCGAATCAGGGCTGGTTTTTTGTTTCGAACTTGGGCTTTTTCCCTCTTTGGAGAAAAATCAGCACTTCCCAGTTGTTATCGTAGGTGGTGGTAAATGTCTATCATTAATAGTTTATTAAGTCTCAGACGTTTCTATCGACATAAAACGTTTTTTCTTAATTTAACGCTAGAGACCAACTTTTTCAATTTTCTTTAACACAAAAATTTACTTTCCAAGCCCTAAAAATCACCTTACCATACAAAACCTGGAAAACGGGGTTCAACTCAAAGTTGGATACATCCAAACTTTCGCTACTAGATGACAACTTAAACACTAAGTTATAGGAATTTTTCTATTGATGGCCCCCTAGTTAAATGCAAATGACAAACCTGGGCGGTGGATAACCTGAGCCAATCTCCCCTACATGTTTTATTTCATAGCCATTTTTATTACGTGGTCCTATGGTTTTAACGTAAAAGCTGTTTCGATTTATAAAATTTAATGTTGGAATCCATCTTTTTTTTTCTTGTACTTATTATTATTGTATCTGACGTTCCATTTATAGCTATGAACTTCACGCCGTTGTTCGTCTAGCAGTAAAAAAGCTGCTTCGAAAATAATACCAGTTGAGGAATATTTCAGACCAATATATTCTGTATCAATCACACCAAACATTATTATAGCTGAAATAAGGGCTTAAATTAAATAAATATGTAACGTTTCTGACACTCTAACAAATACAGCTCACTTTCTAAGAATAAAATGATGCAGGTGTCAGGTGTTTATCCCTCCAATGTGTGAAAATTAGTGATTTAATGAATAAAATAAACCAGATAGTGTCGACAACTAGCTATAGATTACCATTGGGACAGCTGCATAGTGTCTATGAGCAAGCATCGAGTGCAACTCTAGTGTAGCTAGTTTAGAAGGAGAATGCTCCATCAAGGCTACCAAAACCCTTGAAAATAATAATAGTTATGGGTAAAATGTTGCTATTGTAGCTAGTTTAAAAGGAAAATGCTCCATCAAGGCTACCAAAAAACTCTTGAAAATGCTAATAATATAGGGTAAAATATTGCTATTGTAGCTAGTTTAGAAGGAAAATGCTCCATCAAGGCTATCAAAAAACCCTTGAAAATACTAATAATATAGGGTAATATGTTGTTATTGTAGTTAGTTTAGATAGAAGGACGAGATTTAATGTCCTTGGTAAAAGCCTGGACGGGATTTGATGACCTTGGTAAAAACGTGGACGAGTTTTAATGTCTTTGGTAAAAGTCTGGACGAAATTTAATGTCTTTGGTAAAAGCCTGGACCAGATTTAATGTCCTTGGTAAAAGCCTGGACGAGATTTAATGTTCATAGAGTACCACAGGGAAAACTGTATCGTGTCTATGATGAAGCATAGCGTATTATTGGTACAGTCGCTAGCATATTTCATGTAATTTTGAGAAAAAGTTGGAGGGGGGTAAAAAAAAAGGCAATGTTACTTTTCCATGGAGAGCTAAAAGCCGATTCAATAACCCAATAGCATACTCAATTCAAACATTACATTAACCCGTTCGAAAAACCGATTTTATTTTCACTGTCCTCGGTTCTTTAACAGTAAACAATAAGTCGATGTGGTAGGATCTTACTTCAACTCAACCCCCAGCTGACACCCCATTTTTTAATATCCTTACGCTGACTTCCTCTTCCGATAAACTTTCGTCTTTGGCACAGTGACAAACTATCTGCCTTCATTTCAATAAACAACTCTATTTATTTTTTTTCTTAAAAATAAGTCATCTTAAAAATAAAACTTCACCTCAAATGTCTTTCTGAACTCGAGCCACAAAAACAATAAAAGAACATGAAAAAAAGGCATAAAGTGAACGAGTACAGTCGCTAGTATATTTCATGTCAGTTTGAGAAAAGTAACCTAAAAGGCATCCCGAGGTAGCTCTTGGCCCAAAGTTTTACGGTTGACCGAAATTACATAAGCAAGGTATTCCCTTAAGGTCAATTGCTCAAACAGTTGGGGGGGGCCTTCAAGCAAATAAACAAGAATATTCAAAGAAAATTCTATGCCAAACTTCCTTAACCTAAATCTCCTCTGAAATTATATCACGTGGAAAGAAATGGCAACCTTATACCCATCGTACTACCTCAGATCTCTGGACTGTATTCTCTAAAATACATATATTTCCTCGCTAAGGATATCTCAATAATATAGGAATCACCTATACCAAACTTCCTTAATAACTCTCCAAACTATACCTAGTTGAGAAAAAATGCAACCATATGCCCAATATGCTGCCTTAGACCTCTGAGCTGTATTTTCTAAAATATATAATTCCTTGCTAAAGATATCTCATTAATATAGGATTCACCTATACCAACTTCCTTAACAACTGTCTGGAACTATCCCTAGTAGAGAAAAATAGTACCCTCATTTTTATTACTAGTAAACAGTTTCAAACAAATAAAAGAGAATATTCAAAAAAGAAGTCATTTAACTGAAATTTCCCGAATCATAGATCACAGAAGCTCATTATTATATTTTTATTATCATTAAACAATTCCAGTCAAAAATTGAGAATATTCAAAGAAATTGCTCTGATTCTTACATCACAGATGAACCAAATTTTATTAGAGTCATTATGGAACAGAGAACTATTCAACGTTTCACGAACGTCTTCAAACTTTATCGCATTTTCTACCCGTTTAAATTAGTCGATCAGAAAATGTGCTTTGAAAATAGATATTTTCGTTGTGTTTTAATTTTTGAAAATATGCTTTGAAAATAGATTTTCTCGTTGTCTATTAATTTTTATTGTGACGAAAACTTCTTTTAATAGTGATTTTATTGCTGGATGTTTGTATGAATAGCTGAAGTACCTAAGGTTAGTAAATAGAAAAGTTATAATGAGGAAACATTTAAGGCCATTTGGGTGACTTTAAAAAAAAGCATAATATTCTAAAATGTCATATATCATAATGTTAGGTAAAAAGTATCGGAATTGGATGTTCAAAGCATCTGCTTGTCTAAGCCCCGAAAGATGAGGTCAGAGATGGCGTCCTGATAACTTTTTTCTTACACATTTTTCTTATACATTTTTAACTCTTAATGGAGCCTCTATATTGAAAATTGGGGGTATCCTCAAAAATAAGTTGGAGGAAGGGGTCCTTAGGAGGTTGGGACCCTTAAGAGGTTATTGTCCTTGGTGGTTAGGGTTCTTGATGGTTCAAACCCATAATTGTCTCACTAATCCAATATTGTGTACTTGTCTATTATAACGACCACAGTTGAGAAGTAAAACCAGGTCATCTTGATGAGTCTATTACTTTCAACTTTTTTAGCGTTAAGTCACAAATTTCTATCTCTTTTATTACATATTTTATATTGACAATACTGCTCGATGATACTTGTGTATTATACAGAACACATTCGAGTACTAGCTTTGAATCAGACTGTTACTTCAGCCTCAAAACACGAACAATATAAGCAATGTCTCAATTTGGAATTGTGACATCACTGATAACACAATACTTTGATTTCGATAACGTCCTGTTACTTAAATTCAGGGTAAATTCATTGGAGGGCAATGATCATGTCCTGGTTGTTAAATACTAACTCCCGTTAGTATTTGTGACTCCCTGATTGGTCTGGAAAGAGGCACGTGATCTTGTTCTTCCACGGATTGTAGACCTCTGATTGGTTGTCATCTTGTACTAGTAGTATTATAGCTCATTGGAGGTCAATGATCTTGTCCCCTCTGTGCTGGCTACTCTTCTTCTACTGAAAAAACCATTTAGACAAAAAAAAAGGAAAATTAATATACAAATTTGGTTTTAATTATTCTTGTACGGTGAGCCAAAATCAAAGCTACATTAATTCAAAACTTTCAGAAATTAAATAAAAAAAACAAGCTTTTTTTACTGAAAGTAAGGAGTGACATTAAAAGTAATTAAAACTTAAACGAACAGAAATTACTCCGTATATCAAAGGGGCCGTCCCCTCCTCAAAGTCTCGCTCTTTACGCTAAAGTTTGACTCTGTCTCAAAACTTTTTTTTTAACAATAAAAAAAAATTAGCGTAAAGAGCGAGGCGTTGCGGAGGGGACAGCCCTTTTCATATATGGAGTAATTCCTGTTCGTTTTAGGTTTTGATGTCGCTCCTTACTGAAAGTTAAAAAAAACTTGCTTTTATCATTTAATCTACAAGATAAGACTGATTGTATATAAGTTAAATTGCATGTGTACTTTGTCATCAATAAGATATTGCTACGTAAGAATCTTAGAGTTCTTCTTGAACTTTCTTGTACATAAAGGATTTACATAAAAAAGCATTAATGTTAGTAAAACAGTTAAATAATTATTTGAGAAATAGATATATTCTTCAAAGAAGTAAAATAACCATAATCTGAAATTCATAGTAAGTTTGTTGACCAGGAGGCACCAAATATTATTCTTCTCCTTGTGGGCTGACAGGTCTAGACCCGTCCCTGGGTGTCAACGATTGAACTCCCTCTAGTATTACTATTACACGCTGGATAGCCTGAAACCCCAGCGAAAATAAAGTTTGTCGCGTCAACATAGGGCCTTAAAAAGGATATAAAAAACCACTGAAAAGTGGATTTACAAAGATATCGAAAAGCATAAAGAATAAAATCTGGAATCATTATTAATTTAGATTACGAAGATGTTTGAAGCATATGTTAGTTTATTTTTGAATTTTGAAATAATGATTTTGAGAAAATAGCTTTCAAAAATGACTGACAGTTTATTTTTCATTTCATAACTAATGTCAAATAAAATAAAAAAAACACACCACAGTGATTTTTTCTCACGTTTAGGAGTACAACCATAGAATCAAACAGTTGGTGGTAACCAACTATAAGTAAGGAGCGACGCGACTCAGTAGAAACCGAAACTCTAAAAAAGGGAATTTTCATATCAATAGATATTGCTTGCTATTCTGATTCCAAATGTATAATATTTATTAAGTTTAGTGTTACCCACTAAAAGCTACGAGCCTGAGAAAGTCTGCCTGATTGTCAAAAAGGGGGAAATACCCCCTAAAATTCACCTCCTCAAGCTCTCATCTCCGAAAATGTGAAATTTGTATTTTTGTGAGAAGAAAGACAATGTCGGCGTTTTTATTTAGTTTTTTTTTTCAGGGGCGATCGCATCGAACCAATATTCCTATGATATAGGGGAAGGGCTCATTCGAACGGAAAATTAAAGTTCTATTACCCTTTTTAAGGGACCAAAAAAATTGGAGGGCGACTAGGCCCCTTTCCCCTACCCTTTTTCCCCAAAGTCTTCTGATCAAAATTTTGAGATAGCCATTTTGTTCAGCATAGTTAAATAGCCCAATAGTTAAAATTCCTTTTAACGTCTCCATATGTAAAATTGAGTCGGAAAAAGAAAGTAAGACTAATAAAAAGAAATTCGTATAGGAATTCTGGCAAAGTCCTTCAGTGTAAAATTTTCTCTGAAAAGTTCAACCTCTGGAAAATTCCCTCCTTTATGGAAAATTCTCCCCATGGAAAATCCTCCGAGCCGAAAAATAACCCCTAATTTAATTTATCACTAAAAGTACTCATTCTTTGGAGTCACATCATTGTTTGAGATATAAAAATAGTATTTCTTCAGAACCAAGTTCATCAAATAGTTTTGGGACCAGGGTGTCAAATCAGCCAAAATGGGACCCTATTAGCATCTCTCCAAAACAACTGTGGATCTGAAAATTTTCCACTCGTGTCGGTCCGTGGCACTCGTGACGTCAGCAATAGAAAAATATCATCAAATGCTTATTATGTGGATTGAACTACAGTCCATGTTTTCGGTTTTAAAAGAGCGCATATCATACATTAATTGAAAACAGACATAGTAAGAACCCACATTTAAATTAAATTCCATCGATTTTTTTTTTTTCACACGTAATCGATCGGAAAAAACAGCCTTTTTCACGTTGGTATATTTTTTGTTTGACTTGAATATATTCACTAAACCTTGCGGTTTTTTTTTTAAATCAGCATAATTTCAAACATTGTGTAATCGCATTATGAGCGTGATAGGCTCAGAAAATTGTCCTTACAAAGCAGTGTCCAACTAAACATAGACATGGCGTCTGTTATTTATCCAAATATTTATGTATTCATCATGTCAATTAAACCGCAACTCAAATTTCCTTTGACATTAGAATTATCATATTTTTCAAAAAAAACTAAAACAAAAACTTCATGGAGTACCATCTAGTAGAAAATAGCTGGGAAATTCTGTTCCTTTAGATTTATTTCGGTTTTAGGTGTTTACCCCCCCCCCGGAAAAAGTCCCCCGGAATTACCCCCTGTAAAAAATACCCCCCGGAAAATGCCTCCCCGAAGAAAATACCCCCCCCCTCCCCGCCACGGAAAATAACTACGGAAGATACCCCCTGCAAAATACCCCCCTACCGTGAGGAAAATACCCCCTTCCTCCGAAGAAAATACGCCCTCAAGAAAAAAAAACAGGAAAATACCCCCCCCCCCCCCGTTGTTTAAAATTCAAGAATAGACCGGTTTCTTCGTTAGTTTCTTTCAGCTTAGCGTAAGACAAGACAAAAACAAGTGACAAAATAAATGGAAAATATATAATTTAGTCTATATATTTGCACACAAGGGAGGAGGGGTAAAAATTTTGGAGGGATTGAAGTCAGAAAACAATTCATAGTTCATAATATGCAAAATACTTGAACCTAACATATTTTGAATGCAGACCGACTATACTTTACTCCCCCCCCCCCTAATGTGCAAATATATAGCCCAAATTTGTTTCTAAAACTAACGAAGAAACCGGATTTTTCTCGAGTTTTACCCCTCGTAAACCTAAGTGAGTGGCTTATAATACACAAGTACCGGATTTTTTCCATTGAGAGAGAGCCGGATTTCCCGGTATTATTTAAAAACGATCAGAAATAAAATTTAAAAAAACAAGTTTTTTCAACTGAAACTAAGGAGCAACATCAAAACTTAAAACAAACAGAAATTGTTACGCATATGAAAGGGGTTGCCTCTTCCTCAAGACCTCACTCTTTACGCTAATTTTTTTTAGATTTTTAAGACGAAGCTTATTTTTCTAATTAAGCGGCCATTCTGCTACAGGAGTCGTTCTTAAAGAATTATGACAAAAAGTCAAAACTTTACCGTAAAGAGCAAGCTCTTGTGGAAGGGGCAACTCCTCTCATATGCGTGATATATGAGATGCTTCAAATCATGCGAATAATATATAATATGCTTCAAAACCATGCTTCTTGAAAGGTATTAATTAAAAAAACTTTTTCCACAAAATAAGTTTTTCAAAGAAAAGTAAAGAACTCCATTAAACAAAAAATGAGCAAAAATATAAATCAAATAATCTTCCAATCGTGAAACTACCACAAATCAGCATTGATAAATAAATGAAACCCAAAACGCACAGAAATTACAATAGTTAACCGAGTCAAACTCAAAACGACCAGAAATAAACATAAGTTGGGCGCAAAACTTGTATGCCTTCCCAAGGCCAGAACATAATTTGCACTTTACTGAAAAAATACAAATGAATGTGCATTGTCAGTTTAATATATATATATACTGATATTTAATAATGAAAATGTTAAAATTATTTGATTTATTAAAGTTATAAAAGTAAAAACATTTATATTTTTTCAGTAAAGGGCAAATTTTGTTCTGGGCTTGCCCTGAGGGTTATGGGGGAGTATCCTCCTCAAAAACATATTTTCTATCTGGAAATCAACTACGCTGAACAAAATGGCTATCTCTAAATTTTGATTGGATGTGTTTGGGGGAATTATGGGCGTGGGGGGGGGCTAGTTGCCCTCCGATCACTTTCGACTATTAAGAAGGGTACTGGCCCTTTGAATTTCCAATCAAATGAGCCTATTTTGAAGTTTTTACGACAGCGCTCTTCTCCTCAGAAACATAATTTCTATCTGGAAATCAACTAGGCTGAACAAAACGGCTATCTCAAAATTTTGATTGGATGTGTTTGGGGAAATGATGGGTGTGGGGGGGCTAGTTGCCCTCCAATCACTTTCGACTATTAAAAAGGGCACTAGCCCTTTGAATTTCCAATCGAATGAGCCTGTTTTGAAGTTTCTACGACAACGCCTTCTTTAAAAATCTTATATGTCCCCAGGGCATAACTTAAAACCCTTACCCTGAGGGTTATGGGGGAGCGTCCTCCTCAAAAAGATGTTTTATATCTGGAAATCAACTACGCTGAACAAAATGGCTATCTCGAATTTTTTATTGGATGTGTTTGGGGGAATAATGGGCGTTGGGGAGGGGGGGGCTAATTGCCCTCCAATCACTTTCGACTATTAAAAAGGGTACTGGCCCTTTGAATTTCCAATCGAATGAGCCTGTTTTGAAGTTTGTACGACAGCGCCTTCTATAAAAACCTTGTATGCCCCCAGGACTTAACTTAAAACCCTTGCCCTGATGGTTGTGGGGGAGTGTCCCCCTCAGAAACATAATTTCTATCTGGAAATCAACTAGGCTGAACAAAATGGCTATCTCAAAATTTTGATTGGATGGATTTGGGGGAATGATGGGGGTGGGGGGGGGCTAGTTGCCCTTCAATCACTTTCGACTATTAAAAAGGGTACTGGCCCTTTGAATTTCCAATCGAATGAGCCTGTTTTGAAGTTTGTACGACAGCGCCTTCTATAAAAACCTTGTATGCCCCCAGGACTTAACTTAAAACCCTTGCCCTGATGGTTGTGGGGGAGTGTCCCCCTCAGAAACATAATTTCTATCTGAAAATCAACTAGGCTGAACAAATTGGCTATCTCAAACTTTTGATGGGTGGGATTTGGGGGACGGATGGGTGTGGGGGGGCTAGTTGCCCTTCAATCACTTTCGACTATTAAAAAGGGCACTAGCCCTTTGAATTTCCAATCGAATGAGCCTGTTTTAAAGTTTTCACGACAACACCTTCTTCAAAAATCTTATATGTCCCCATGGCATAACTTGAAACCCTTGCCCTGAGGGTTATGGGGGAGTGTCCTCCTCAAAAACATATTTTCTATCTGGAAATCAACTACGCTGAACAAAATGGCTATCTCGAATTTTTTGATTGGTTGTGTTTGGGGAAATGATGGGCGTTGGGGAGGGGAGGGGGGCTAATTGCCTTCCAATCAATTTCGACTATTAAAAAGGGCACTAGCCACTCCAATTTCCAATCGAATGAGCCCTTTTCGAAGTTTCTACAACGAATCCTTCGATACGAAGTGCCTGGGTATGGAGAAAAAAAACACATTGTGCCCATATCGTTCTTTACTTAGGTAGCTCTAGCGCGCTGCCTATGGTTATGTTAGAAAAACATAGCTCTTAGATATTTCAACTATTCTGCAAGGATTCTGAAATACCACAGCCATTTCGTTTTTACCAGATTTCTACTTCTCTTGATGAATAATGAAGAAGACCAGCGTCGAGCCAGCGACTCGCAAAGTTTCTACCTCATAAATAGGTAGAATAGCTTGTAAATAAAAATTGGATTTGAGGAAGACTAAAATCTATTCTATAAATCATATACAACAACTTTCTAAATAAACCTTATATGCCCCAGGGTATAACTTACAACCCTTGCACTGAGGGCTCTGAGGGGGTTATCATCCTAAAAGACCTAACTTCCAGAACTTTCGACTACGTTGAACAAAATGAATATTTCAAAATTTTTATTGGATGTGTTTGGGAAAATGGTGGGCATGGGAGCGGCGTCAGTGGCTATCCAATCACTTTCAACTATTGAAAAGGGCACTAGCCCTTTTAATTTCCAATTGAATTAGCCCTTTTGAAGTATTTACGACAACGCTTTCAATAAAAACGTCTATGCCTTCCCAAGGCCAGAACGAAATTTGCACTTTACTGAAAAAATACAAATGAATGTGTATTATCAGTTTAATATACATATACTGATATTTAGTAATCAAAATGTTAAAATTATTGGATTCATTAAAATTAGAAAAGTGAAAACATTTATATTTTTTCAGTAAAGTGCAAATTTTGTTCTGGGCTTGAGAAGGCATAGGGGTTTTGCGCCCAACTTATGTTAATTTCTGGTCGTTTTGAGTTTGACTCGGTTAACTTTTGTAATTTCTGTGCGTTTTGGGTTTCATTTATTTATCAATGCTGATTTGTGGTAGTTTCATGATTGGTAGATTATTTGATTTTATTTTGTCTCATTTTTTGTTTAATGGAGTTCTTTAAATCTCTTTGAAAAACTTATCTTGTGGAAAAAGTTTTTTTAATTAGTTTCTGTTCGTTTTATATTGACATAGTCTTTTCAGGGAAAAAGAAAATAATACTTTAGCTCTTTTAGTGTTTTAAGACTTCATAGTTTGGCCTGCTATTTGTATGCTGGAAAAAAATTTCAGCAATTTTTAACAACATACACCTTTTTAAAAATCTGGACACATAAAGTAGTGTTTAATGTAGTTTCCTACTTCCTCTAGCTCACCTGAAAAAATGGAAAACTTGATAGGCTATTACTCGCAAAAAAATTTGTTTGTTTTCTTTGATAGCTTGGATACACTTACGCTATTTTGATTTGGTTAAACTTTAAGAGCAGAAATGGGAGAGTTGGCTTGGGAAGGTGGGAGTGGGAGGAGGATTAGTTGCCCTCAAATCACTTTCGACTATTAAAAAGGTCACTAAAGAGACATCGTAATCCTTGCCCTGAGGGTTGTGGGGAAGTGTCCTCCTCTAAAATACGTTTTCTATCTTGAAATCAATTAGCCTGAACAAAATGGCTATCTCAAAAGTTTTATTGGATGTGTTTGGGGGAATGATGGGTGTGGGGGGGTTAGTTGCCCTCCATTCACTTTCGACTATTAAAAAGGGCACTAGCCCTTTGAATATCCAGTCGAATGAGTCTTTGAAGTTTCTACGACAACGCCTTCTATAAAAAAAACAACCTTATAAGCCCCCAGGGCATAACTTAAAACCCTTGCCCTGATGGTTGTGGAGGAGTGTCCTCCTCAAAAACATATTTTCTATCTGGAAATCAAGTACGCTGAACAAAATGGCTATCTCAAAATTTTAATTGGATGTGTTTCGGGGAATGAAGGCCGTGGGGGGGGGACTAGTCGCACTCAAATCACTTCCGACTATTAAAAAGGGTGCTAACCCTTTGAATTTTCAATCAAATGAGCCTGTTTTGAAGTTTTTACAACAACGCCTTCTGTAAAAACCTTATATGCCACCAGGGCATAACTTAAGACCCTTGCCCTGAGGGTTGTGGGGGAGTGTCCTCCTCAGAAACGTATTTTCTATCTGGAAATCAACTACGGTGAACAAAATGGCTATCTCAGAATTTTGATTGGATGTGTTTGGGGGAATGATGGGTGTGGGGGGGGGGCTAGTTGCCCTCCAATCGCTTTCGACTATTAAAAAGGGTACTAGCCCTTTGAATTTAAAATCGAATGAGCCTGTTTTGAAGTTTCCACTATAACGTCTTCTTTAAAAACCTTATATGTCCCCAGGGCATAACTTAAAACCCTTGCCCTGAGGGTTGTGGGGGAGTGTCCTCCTCAAAAAGATGTTTTCTATGTGGAAATCAACTACGCTAAACAAAATGGCTATCTCAAATTTTGTATTGGATGTGTTTGGGGGAATGATGAGCGTTGGGGGAGGGGGTGCTAATTGCCCTCCAATCACTTTCGACTATTAAAAAGGGCACTAGCCACTCCAATTTCCAATCGAATGAGCCCTTTTAGAAGTTTCTACGACGACTCCTTCGATACGAAGTGCCCGGGTATGGAGAAAAAAAAACACATTGTGCCCTTATCGTTCTTTACTTAGGTGGCGCTAGCGCGCTGCCTATGATTATGTTAGAAAAACATAGCTCTTAGATATTTCAACTATTCTGCAAGGATTCTGAAATACCACATTCATTTCGTTTTTACCAGATTTATACTTCTCTTGATGAATAATGGAGAAAACCAGCGTCCAGCCAGCTACTCGCAAAGTTTCTATCTCATGAATAGTTAGAATATCTTGTAAATAAAAATTGGATTTGAGGAAGACTAAAATCTATTCTATAAATCATATACAACAACTTTCTATATAAACCTTATATGCTCCCAGGGCATAACTTACAACTCTTGCACTGAGGGCTCTGAGGGGGTTATCATCCTAAAAGATCTAATTTCCAGAACTTTCAACTACGTTGAACAAAATGAATATCCCAAAATTTTAATTGGATGGGTTTGGGAAAATGTTGGGCGTGAGAGGGGCGTTAGTCGCTATCCAATCACTTTCAACTATTAAAAAAGGCACTAGCCCTTTCAATTTCCAATTGAATGAGCCCTTTTGAAGTTTCTACGACAACTCTTTCAATAAAAACTTTATATACCTCCAGGGCATAGCTTACCACCCTTGCCCTGAGGGCTGTGGGGGGAGGGGTTGTCATCCTTAAAGACGTAATTTTCAAAACTTTCAACTACGTTGAATAAACTGGCTATCTAAAAATTTTGATTGGATGTGTTTGGGGGAAAGGTGGGCATGAGGGGGGGGGGGGATTAGTTGGCCTCAAATCACTTTCGACTATTAAAATGGGTACTAGTCCTTTGAATGTCAAATCGAATGAGCCCCTTTTCAAGTTTCTACGACAAGGATTTCAATAAAAACCTTATTTGCCCCCAGGGCATAACTTATAATCCTTGCCCTGAGAGTTGGGGGGAGTGTCCTCCTCAAAAATATGTTTTCCATCTGGAAATCAACTACCCTGAACAAAATGGCTATCAGTAATATCAGAGCCAGAACCAGTGCAAAAGTACTTTCCTAGTGAATGGGAGGCTTTCTAAGCTTGTTATTTTCTTTGTAGTTGGCTTTTTCAGCTTCATACCAAGCGGAGGAGGTGATTACAGAAATTTTAACACAGGCTCAACAGCTGTACAGAAATTAAACAGAAAATTTTTAGTGGGTTTTTTAGAAGCCAGAAATAATTAGAGGGCGTCTAACCTTTCTTCAAGGCGAAATATCTTTCCGGATGTCTCCACGTACACCAGCAGCAATAAAAAAATCTAGACGCCTGTTTTGTTAAAAAATAGTTCAAACGTCTAATAGGTATGCATACTAAGCTGGCATGACCCGTCCTCAGCACCAGGAGGACCTAGAATAAGCGAATTTCCCACTCAAAACCAATTTTATTACAAATATTTTCTTTTGTACTTAATATTTAAAATAAACATTAAAATTATAGTAAAATTTTGAACTGATGAGCTTTCAGCAATTTATATCATTATGCATCAAATATTCAGCTTGATTTATTAGTTCTTTCTAAAGTTGTTCAAGACGTATGTAGTTTCATTACAAACAACAGTTTGGATGCTGCCCCTTCCTTAACTGTAAATAAAACCCAAAGCCTACTGCCTCATTGGCGCTTAACTGAAAACGAATTATATTACAAATATTTTTTTTTTAGGTCTTCCAGCATTGAAAACAAAAATAACCTTACAGTGAAATAAATTCTTAAACTGATGGATCTTTCAAGAATTAATAACAGAATACATCAAATATTCAATTTCTATGATTGTTTATTTAATTTCTGTTCGTTTTGGGTTTTATTTATTCTTTAATAGTAATTTCTGGTCGTTTTGAGTTTTAATTTTAACAGGTATTTGTATCTGCTGAGCTTAAGTTTAAAATGACCTTTACTTTTCTTTGAAAATTTTTTTTTTCGGAATTTTGTTTAATGCATTTTTGTTCGTTTTTGATTGCAAAAAGTTTCAAGTTTTTAAAAAATCTTTATTTCACAATCAGACTTTTAAAAAAACAAATGTCCATCGAAAATTAACAATATTAAAATGAGAAAATTGGTTTGTGTCAACCTCAGTAAGGAAGCCCTAATATCTCCCATGCGAACACATGTGCTGCTAACAATAATTAGGTCTAACGCCAAGCTAACATAATTTATTCAAGGATTATTGATCGAGTCTAGTGGGCCCAATGCCCCTTTTTCAAGGTCGATTTATTTGTTGTTTCTAGGTGTAATGACTCCGGGGGGAAGTTTGCAAGTGCATATTGACGGGAAGAGATGTATTGATCGACTCGAGTGGAACTGGATTTCTGAGAAATATATTACACAATCGGTGGGGAATGTATTGATCTAGTCTAACGGGAATATGATCACGTGTCTCTTTCTAAGCCAATCAGGGAAGTTATGTAAGGTTTCCCATTACATCAGAATTCGCCCTTGAGATTTTTCACAAGTTGTGTAATAAAACGTTTGATTACTAAGCGTAGTATATTTCTCGCAAAATTTTACTTTTTGCTTTACTGAAAAGGGGTAGAGCCTTCTTTGCGATAAGTGCTTTCTAGAGAAAATTATGGTTAGGGGCGGGGGGTACTAATTTTTCTTCTTTAAAAAAAGGGAATCATTATTCCAGACTAAATTTTTTCTTCTTTTTAAGGACAATTATGAAGAATGCATGCCTCCTCCATCAAAGAGAGCAAGAGAGGGTGAGGCAGCCCCATCAGTGCCAGCCCCTATGCAGTCTGGTCAAAAACCGAAAAGACAATGGGCCATAAGGATGAAGAACCCCGCTGTACAAGCCAGCGACATCGACACCACATCTATGCAAGCCCCTCTTCATCGAACCTCAATGCTGCCTTGTCAAGTTACAGCCTTGAATGCACGAGCCCGATATATCGCTGGCGCGGCTGTGAAAGATCGTGATGGACATTATGTGATCCATTTGAGCCCCAGTCATACAGCAGGGCTTTCCGTGCAAGCATCAATGCCTGGATCTTCTAGACAAGCCGTAGACCAAACATCGGCTCCTTCTCATGTAATATCTGAGCTATCAGCTCCCTGTCAAGTGTCAGTGCACTCTCCTCAACAGTCTCCGTCAAGTGTTCAGTCTTCCATGCAAGATAGAAGGGTTGCCCCTCCAGGCAAGTTATAGACTGACCAATGGCTCACTATCATGTAATGTCCAAGCCTCCAGCTTCCTGTCAAGTGTTTGATCAATTTGAAGACGTGAGTAAATTTTTTTCAATCAAATAAGCTATTTTTTAGCGGTTAGAGAGCCTTTTACTCTTTGCTTTTGTCTTTTAACTTTTTTTCTATTATTCAGGACCAGGTTATAGAAATATCTAAACAAAACTATTTTTCAACATAATAAAAGCTTGTCGAAGACATTAAAATGTTATTTTCACTATAATACTAATCCCCCCCCACCCCATTGTTTTTAATTTCACAGCTCCCGCCCCTCAGAGATACCTAAATATAATGTAATTTTTTTACTTGTCAAAGAAACCGCTCTCTTCTAATCTTTCCTATCGCCTTATTTTCTCTGCCTACTACAGACATGTTCACTATTTTTCAACACCATAATAATATTTTTCACTAATTTCTAGTTTACTGCTAGAGAGCCTTTATCTCGCCATTTGAAACTGATAATGCTATTTTTCAAGAGAATATTATAGTTTTCCCCGAGTTTTAAGGGACTTAGAAGTAAGGCTTTTTTTTAACTTTTTTTATCATTTTTCAACACAGTAAAAGCGTTTCAGAGATATTTTTCAACTTGATAAATTAAAACGTTCTTCCTTTTAAATCAGGTCAATTATTGCATACATTCAGCCAAATGAATTCTCATAGCGAAACCAAAAAAGGCAGTATATGCAGGTCAAATTTTCCCATAGTAAATAGCAAAATCGTTGCGATATAAACTGCTTTATTAACGAATGCTTAATCTTGCTTCTGCAAATATTATAAAAAAATTTCTATCGGAAAGATTTGTATATTGCCTGAAAGGGTTAGGCTACAAGGTAAAGGCCCCAGTTTTTTTTTCAACGCAGAGAGATCATTATTAGTAAATTTTTTTTGAGGTGTTGTTTGAACAAAATCAAAACCTTCTATGTTATCTTTTAGATTGTATTAAGTTGGAACTTCCAGAATATATAGAGTAGGGAACCAAATGCTACTATGTGCATACTGCTACTAAGCGCGTTTTAAATAATAATCCAATTTTAAAAATAGGGTGATTTAGATACTTTGAAAATAAGCTATTTTCTTTTATAGGTTGTATTGGTACCATATTCCATGTCGCCGTCATCATCAGTTGGAGAAGAAGAAGACGCGCCTGTGGAGCTCTCCAACAATTCATCCAGGAATGGTAATTCACTGGAAATTTCAGATATTATTGACGACTTTTTTACTGATTTTTTAAATGTTGATAATAGCGCAGTTGAGCAGGGGGACTTACCTTTGCTAAGTCCAAACACCCTACAGCTTTTGGATAATTTTACCCGGGAATTAACAGGGAACCCTCCCCCCACTGATTACATACTTCCACTTCAAACTAATGAAGTGGCTTCGAACAACTTTATTATTGAACAATTTGGGGGAGGGGGTGGTTATAATATACAAGAGGGGAAGGAGGAGGGTGAAAATACTCAATTTATAAGATTTCCTGAATTCCAACTGTCAAATTCAATTCTAAATACGATAGTTGTTTACACTGCAACTTTTGATGACCCTTTTAATTCGCTTATGGGGGGTAATTTTCTATTTGACCCAATAGAAATTGTTCATGAATATGTAGATAGAATTTGTGCACTGCTAGAAAACCAGATTCAGTTGTGGGAGGGTAGGGATTAATTAAGTATTAATTACAATTAAGGTTTCAATTGTTTTAAAGGTGTTTTATTTAAATGAGGGAAACAGCGAGGTTTATCATCATTATGTACAAACCGAGATGTTGGTGGTCTATCCGCATTTAGAAAATTTTGAGGGTGATTTATGGATTGGATAGACCACATTATTCCACATCTCAAAAATTATAGCGAAAATGGGAGTGGGTCTGTGGTTTTATTTGTTGGAAATTAAAGTGTTAATATTTGTAACTTTAAAAAAGATTTCATTTTAAGAAGGGTGGCAGGTGAAGAAAGGTCAATAGTTTTAAAATATTATCCTGATTTAGAGGATTGCAGAGGTGTTCAGCGAATCCGTTTTGAAACAGGCCAAAAATGTTTCAAGTACGTTTTCCTTATTTCAGCTTTCGAACCACTAGCAGATTTTGGTACAAAGAAAAATTTAGAAAATTGGGCTGTGCATGGGATAGAGGGGTCTGATTTTCCCATTGTAGATTTAACTTGTTTAGAGGGAAAATACCAAGTAACGCTCAAGTCCATTGATATTTTCGAACGGGTCAATGCCCATTTAAATATCGGCGTTACTGTGGTTCAATATGAAACTGAATTTGAGAATGGGGTTCGCTCTAAAAAGCAGGGGGTGGTGTTCCCAGTAAGGGGCCTGTCGATTGAATTGGTGAAGCACTGGGTTTGGTTGTTGTACACACCATCTAGTGACCCCAATGCAATTGGCCATTTTAACCCAGTTACAGACATCAGTAGAGTTCTGGGGGAGGGAAAAAAGGGGCGGGGGGTATGTTTGTACTCTCCGACATGCCTGTCTCGATTTCGTAGCGATTTAAAACTACGGGATCATATGAAGCATTGTAGACGGCATGGCTATCAGTCAGTGGACACGGTATTGGGGGATAGGGCCATTTTACGCTTTAAAAATTTTCAAAACACCGTCCTCCAAAGCAATAAAATATGTTTGGACTTTGAAGTGAAGCTAGTGGAACTGAACGATGCTCGATATCCAACTCGAATCAAAAAACATTAAGGCAAAGTGGTTTCCTATACCGACGTACAAAGATACAGGTCTCACACTACGCAGTTGTTCGAATTAGTTAAAACATTGAATATGGGTAAACACATGATCAAGGCACTGACTAAATTAATTGGAACCGCAAATGGCGCTATTTCTCGTTTCAGAAATACACATTACCCAATGTTGTTGCCTGCAGAGGATCGTCTCGCGATTAAAAATAAAAAAATATGCTGGGTTTTTAAGGGGGACTTTGAAGAGGGGGATAAGGGGAAAGGGACTAGAAGGAAAAGAGGGGGAAGGGGAAAGTCAGAGACCACAATCACTTGTGGCATGAAATGTCATCAGGGGGTAGTAATTTTAGAGGGTTAGCAAATCAACCATGCAATGTGAGTGTAAGCCAACAGTTTTTTATTCCAGTTTTCATTCACAACGCAAATTATGATTTAAAATTTATTTTACCGGCTTTGGCACGTATACACAGGGGGGGAGGGGGAGTAGATAGTCCATGGATAAATCATTCATTTACCTATAACATCATCCCCGAATCAGCAAAGTAGCTGGTGCTTCTTGAGTTAAAATGGCAGGTAGTGAATAAAGGGCATACGTGCCTGAATAAAATCAGGTTCTAAGTTTCTTTTAGTTTTTTCCCAAGGGATTGAGTCAATTGATTCAAGTGCAGAAAAGTGACAATTTTGATAGTTTTCCTTTGCTTAAACATCACTTTCCAGACAGTGAAATGTATGACCTATTAACCTGTAATGGTGTATATGCATACGATTATTACTGTTCTGGCGTTCGCTTAAGTGAGGTAAAACTACCTCTAATTGAAGCTTTCTATAATTGACTCACCAACAGTGAATACACAGCCGAGGAATATGAATTTACCAAGAAGGTGTGGGCTAAGGGTAATTGTAAAAATGGGTGGGATTATTGTAGACTGTACTTGGCCAGTGACGTTTTAACTCTGTTGGATATTATCTGTAAAAACACAGATCAAATCTATTCAGAGTTTGGACTAGATATAGGATATTATTTTTCCACACCACATGTGGTGATGGACTTGATTTTGAAAATTAGTAGGGAAGAAATAGGGTTGATCACTGATTTAGATCAACACCTTTTTGTAGAAAAATCAATGAGGGGGGGGTATGTTTTTCTTGGAGTTCGCGTTTTGACAACAGATCCAAGCGGGCAAGACACTGGTGTAAAGTCAAATGCAGTTTTTTTGGACATGAACTCGTTATATCCCTCGGCAATGTCGCACTACTCTTTGCTGTGTGCGAACTATAAATGGATTGAGAATCCTTGTGAGTTCCCCGACATTAACACCGTCCAGGACAATGGGCCACAAGGATGGTTCTTTCAAATTGATGGTCACATTCCATTGGCGTTTCATGATTCAGTCAGAGATTTTGTTTTCCCCTGTATCAATCGACCAGAGACTAGGGACTCACTGAGTCCATACAATCGATCATTGGTTGAGGATTTGGGGATGCACTGGACCCCCTCTTAGCAGAAACTGATTGCAGATCTTATATTGGTCTAGGTTGTAATATATACTATCATTTTGTATTTCATCTAAACAAATTCTGGGATCTCTTAGATGTTGCATATAAAATGGCGTTTCTTTTAAGGAACGTGAAAAAGCCGTATTTATTGCAAAGACTAGAAATGGTAATTGTTCATCCCAATTTTCATTTTCCTCTATTGCATGTATTCCCAGTATGTAAGCTAATTCTCTATGTTTGTGTTCAACCTTTCTATTAGCTGCGGCCATATAAGACGATGTAAACCATCGTCTCACACCCAGATATTCTGTAATTTCGTCTAATGATTTGGCTCTAAAACATGGCCCATTGTCGCTAAGTAAAACTCTAGGAAAAATTCCGTGTTCCAAGAATAGGCGATTGACCAAAACTTTCGCAATGGTTTTGTCTTTTCGTCTTTAATTGGAAAAGCGTATAAGTATGAGTTAAAATGGTCAACTACGGTTAGTACACACGTGTTTCCTTTTTTGAAAACTGGTAGACCTACTACTGTCCCCTATATTTCAGTAGACATTAATTTTCCTACCCCTGAAGGGGTGGGGTAGAGAACTATTTCGGCCCTAGGCATCTTTGGTAGTGAATTTTTTTTGGCGCACTCTTGACAGCCTTGTATGAAAGCTTTTATTTTTGAGTGCATTTTTGGAAAATAAAAATTTCCTTTTAGCCTCCCCATAGTTTTTGCTTCTCCCTTGTGACAGCCAATCGTTGCATGTGCCATCTGTAAAATTTCTCATTCCAGTGATTTTGGAATTACTGGAATAATTTTTAAGTCATTTTTTCTATATTCTTGCGATGGTCTATGATATCTTACCAAAAGATTTTTACTTTCATCAAAATCAAAATTATCTAAGTCCTTTAAAAATGTTTAAAGTGCTCTGGCAGTTCCGTATCTTTTGATGAAAAGGATTTCATCGCTAAACAAAATCATCTTTATCTTGATGATTCGAAATATTTTATTAGACAGTATTTCTGACCCTCCCAGTTCGCTTTGGATGGTTGTTATCAAATTTCCTTCCGTATCTGGATTTCGTGACAAATAATCTGGTAAAATTTTAGTAAGGCCCTTTATATATATTGGGGTGTATTAATATGCTTGTAGACACAGTATCAACCGTGTCAGCTGGGCTGAAGTATTTTGCATCGCATGTAGCCAAATTAATGATTTTTGGTCTACGCGTAAGATGAATTTTTTTCCAAGTAAAAATTGTAGAAAATATTCTGTAAAAACTACAACTGCCAATTATTCCCTCTCAACAGTCAAATATTTTCTTTCTGCCTCCAACAGTGACCTGCTTGCGTATTGGACTATTGATTATTCTCCTTCAAAATTTATAACTAATAATATGGATCCAATACCGTACTCCGAAGCATCTGTTAGCAAACAGAAGTATTGTGACAAACTTGGTAATTAAAATATTGGTGCCAGTACTAGTTGCGTTTTTATTTCATTTAGCATTGGTTTTGCGTCCGCTGGACATTCGAATTTACCTGATTTTTTCAAATGGTTTGTCAAAGGTTGCGCTATTGTTGCATAATTTTTGATATATCGTCTGAAATAGCTTAACAAACCACAAACTGATCTGCAGTTTTTTATCTTTAAGAGGCTGTAAATTTTCTATCACTGTAAATTTTTCTGGATTTGGTGAAATAGTACCTTGGTTTATCAGGTGTCCAAGGAAAACTAATTTTGGTACTACTATTTTTAAATTTTCTGGTTTTAATTTTAAGCCTGCTTTTTCAAACTTTTCCAGTATTTTTCTAAGTCCGACCAAGTGGTCTTCCAAATTTTTCATTAAACAAAATTACATTAAACAATCATTAAACACCAAATTCATTAGTCAACTAAAACAATTTGGACTAAATGATAAGCCAAAAGGCATACGTTCAAATGTGAAACTTGTTCCATTATCTAAGATTAGCGTAGCTTTATGCTTTTTTTCTGCATCTAAAGTGAATTGCCAGTATCTATCTATTAAGTCAAAACTAGTGTAATATTTTGTACCTCCTAGCGAATCTAAAGTTGTGTCAATTCTTGGTAAGTTCATCCCGTCTTTTACCGTGACGGCATTTAGTGCTCTAAAATCTATACATAATCTCCAGGTGTTATTTTTTTTCCTGACTATTGCTAGTGGAAAACAACAATCGCTAACACTTTCTTTAATTATTCCCTCATCTTCAATTTCCCTTATTTGGCTTTCTAGCCATGGTTTTAAATGATAAGGTGTTTTATATGGTGACTTTTTGATTGGAGGGCCCTCTGTCGATATCTTGTGCGTGATTAAGTGATTTAATCCGTAATCCACTTTGTGTCTTGCAAAAGTCCATTTGAAATCCCAAAGAATATTTTCCACCCCAGTTTTTACGTTTTCCGGTAAATGTTTTAAATCAAATTGTTGCAAAAAATCCGTTTTCGACATTCCATACTTTTCTTGTGATTGCGGTTTTAATGAGGATAAGTGTTCGTGGCTAGTGAAATTTATGCTTAATTCTGGACTGTTTAGAGATTTTATTTCTGAATTTGAAATCTTTTCCACTGATCCAAGTTCTATCTGATTCAGTCTTACTTTATTATTACTTAGATTTGTTAGTTTTAAATATGTTATACCATTTTCAATTTTTATAACTTGATTTTCTTCGAAAATCATGGGGTATTCTTTTATGGTGTATCCTCCTATCATGGCGTCCATTGTTTTAACCTTTCCTTCTTTTGTATTTATTGTCGCTAGAACTTGAGCTGTCGTTCCCCCTTCTATTGTGATTCTTCCGCTTATTTTTAGGTTATTATTCGAATCGTCACTTTCGTTATCTGTTGTTACGTAAATTCGTCCTCTATTTTCATTTGCCTGGCTTACGGTTATTGTATCAGATATGGGTTCCCATGCGATCCCATACTTTCTGACGGCATCTGCTCCTAGAATACAAGGGAATGGTAGCTGCTTGCATATTATCACTTTTACTGTTATTTCTTTATCTCTTGTGCTAAATTTTAATGGACATTCTCCAAAGATTGTCAGCCTGTGCCATTCCACTGATGTCAGGGTATTCTGGCATCTGCTTACGCGATTTTTTAGACTAGGAGGAAACCTCTTAAAAACCTCCTCTCGAATTAAAAATTTAGATGCACCTGTATCTAGTAAACATGGTAAATTTTGAAAACACTCAATTTTAAAACAACGCAGAATCGATAGACTGTTGTTATTTGCATTTGCATCACAACGTTCTAAACTATATAGGGGTCTTTGTAAGGAAACAGCTCTGTCGACCCTTACAGGCTGGTTTCTCCGTTTAAATGCCCACTGTTTGGCCAAAAGTTTCTGGGGTTATCCCAGTTTTCTTCAGCGTTGCTACTTTGACCCTGGGTATTGTTAACCGTTTGCCTCCTAGGCTTAAATTCAGGATTATTATTAGGTGTTTTCCGAGTATTATTTGTTCCCTGCCTTCCTAAATTTCTGCCCCCACCCCTGCGTTCTGAACTGGTGTTCTGTCTTGTACGTCAGGCCTTCTCTGGGTATTTTATGTCAGCAATCTGCCGCATAGTGATTTGGTTTGCCACAATAATAGCAATTGAATCTTTTCCTATATTGCTTGGTAATTTGCCCTTCCTCATGGGGTCTATACTTATTTCTATATATTCTTGACCTGCCACCATTTTCTCTATAATATTCCTCGGGAGGAGGCGGTGGGTGTCCATATTACTTGGTATTCCAAGTTATTAAGGATCTAATACCATGGGATTGGTCGTCAAATGGGAGGGGTCAGTCCATGGTGGGAAGGTTTGGCCTTCCTCGTGCCTTTTTGGTTCACGATTTGGCTCCTCAACGCTCACCCTTTTCTGTCCCCTTTCATATTTTATACTTTCTTGGGCTCCTGTGTTATTTATTTACATCTGATCAAACTTTTTTATAGCCCCGTCAATTTTTACATCTGTTTCGACTATTATTATAGCATGCTCGAAGTTTTCATGGTTTCGTAATAATATTGGTCTTAATAACGTTTTTGGTAACCCTTGGGTAAAAGTATGTAGTTGTACTTTCTGTTCTGTCTTGTCATTTCCGCCTTTCTCTAATTGTAAGCATACGGATCTATAAATTTTGTCTGCATATTCCCTGATACTAGGTGAGGTATTGAATGTCACTACCTCTGTTCTTAGCCTCTCGGAGAAGCTTGTCTCTATGAATCTTGTTTTAAAAGATTCAATTAGAGTACTGATGTCCTTGGGCTCTTTTTCCTTAATTGCCTCAAAATGTTTTAGGGTGCTCCCCTTTAATCTGGCTGCAATGCATTGCTCTTTGACCTTATCCTCAAACGCTTCAGTTAGTTCGTCGAAAATTTTTAATTTTTCGATGAACTCATCTACATCTGAATTTTCCGCGTATTCTGGTATAATTTTAACAATTTCAAGTACTGTTGATAGAAACGTCATTTTTTCCTTTAGTACAGCCATTTTTTTTCAATCTCATACTTTTATCTAGCCTTCTTGGCCCAGTTTTTCCCATGGCCACCAGTTGTTGTAAAGTATAATTTATGGTATTCGGGTGGTGTAGTCGTAGATGCCTTTATTTCTCCCTTTATAGGGGAGGTAAACTCTGGCCCTAAGGTAATTAATCTTTGGTAGAGTGTCTTAGGCTATGACCGAACTAATGAGGCGTACCAACTGGGTATGTTCGAGGGGCTAAAGGTAGATTTTATAGAGGTTGTCTATAACACAATACTTTTATTCAGTTAACATATAATAATAACAGATATATATTTTCTGCTGGGACTGGCTGTCCCAAGTAGACCACAAGTCTCGGAAAACTACAATAACATATAATACTTAGACACTTACAATGATCCGACAAGATTCCAAGGTATTTCTAAAAACAACGGACCAGAGGTCAGTCCGGCATAAAGTAAATATCAGTCCACCCCTTCCCATAAAATGTATCTTTTATACATTTTTATCAACCACACCTTCCTTTACCCAACCCACGTAATAGCTAGGAATTCATGATTTCTCAATTTCCCGTTAAGCAGAAACTTGGCAGGATATGTTCCTTATCTTGATAAAAAGGGCTATTTCTAAACTTTGTATTTCCGTCTTTATATATTTTTACTAAATTCCAAATTGACTAAATTAGAAGCTTTACCACAGAAGCATGTCTATGAAAATATTGGTGAAGCGTGAAGTTCAAGTTCCCCCAAAACACTTTCTAAAGTTACCTCTGACATAGATGGCAGCACATTAAAAAAGCAAAAGAGTATGTAGAAAATGAACTGAGTTATACACTGCATCGGAATTGCAGGCTTCGTGGCAAACAATATCGAAAAACTAAAGCCTTTTTCCCTCTGCATATAATGCAAACTGATCTTTTAACTTTAGACGCGATTCAACGATGTCACAATGCACCCTACAAATATATTCTAGTGGCAATCAGTGTCTTTAGTCACCATGCTCATGCCATTCCATTGCAATCAAAGAGAGGTGTTGAAGTTGTTCATGCTTTAGAAAGTATTCTTGAACAGGATTGCCATAGGAAAATTCAATCAGATCGCGGTAGCGAATTTTTTAATCCTCATGTGCAAAATATTCTATTGAAATGTAATACAATACTCTATCATAGTCACAGCCCGATAAAGGCTTTATGGGCTGAGCGATTGATAAGAACGATTCTTGTATTAATTTCAAGATATTGTATACTGAAAAATACTGCTGCTATTATTCATGATTTAGATAAAATCATGGGAATATACAACCAACGACCACATCGATCCCTGTCCAACTCAAGCCCTCGGGAAGTTCATTGCAGTGAAAATACATTTGGTGCTTTTCTAAAGCAATATTCCAATGGCAATGAGAAGAAGAAAAAGAAGAAATTCAATGTTGGTGATACTCTTCGAATTAATAGAACCACCAATAATTTTGAAATAGTGAATTATTTATGGAGCACTGAACATTTTAAAGTGTCCAAAATGTTAGACACTACCCCCACGACTTATCGGATACGAGACAACAATGATAATGAGGTTCTCAGTAGCTTTTATGACTATGAACTACAAAAAGTTAGAGACATAAGTGAAATTTATCAAATTGAAAAGATATTAAAGAGTCGTACTAGTACAAGCAAGAAACAGTTGCTTGTTCGGTGGCTAGGATACAACTCAGATTTTGATTCTTGGGTCAGTGCTGAAGACATTAACAATGCCCAATTATTTCTATGTGACTTTCACGTCCAATGTTTCTGATCCTCTCAACAATAACTTGAATAAAACAAGTAATTTGTGGACGAAACTCTTTCCCACTATCAAATTCGATTGCACGTGTAAAGAGGCTCTTGTTGACTGTATTCTCAAAAATAAATATGACATCCTGAGAAAAGATGACATATACCAAGTAAAAATTAGACCCCATGATTGGCCAAATTCAAAAGATCAATTGGATGAATTATCCATATATTGAATTACCCTATGAAGAACTCACCTTTATGAATGATTTATGTCGTTCTATTAATAAAAGAACTTCCGCTCGTAAAAAAGAAGCTTTTCATTTCAACTATTCAAAGGAGGAGGGCAAGATCTACATTAGTTCACCTATTGCCAATGAAAAGTTATTCTCAATGATAATCTAAAGGATATTCTTGGCTTTAAGCTCAATATAATCAACGGTAAAAGTGCCGGAAACACTAATTTCATTTTTGCTGACTACCCGCCTGCCATCTCCACGGACACTTGTATATTTCTGTACGCCTCATTTGTGGAAACATCTCGGGTTAGCAATAGCAATGTTCCCCTCCTACGAGTTCTTGAACGAAAAACCAATCAAGATCACATTCACCACTACAATATAAAGCATATTC
The DNA here is from genome assembly GCF_049724085.1 of Artemia sp. Qi Xiang Cuo. Lineage (NCBI taxonomy): Eukaryota > Metazoa > Arthropoda > Branchiopoda > Anostraca > Artemiidae > Artemia > Artemia sp. Qi Xiang Cuo. Next base: position 19,049,275 of record NC_142809.1, on the reverse strand, counting down.
AGTATGTCCCAGTAAACACTTCCTATTTGGAACTCTGTCAGTTAACACTAAGAACTGAATTAGGTGATCCTCTAGCAATATCAAAAGGTGTGGCTGTGATTACATGCCATTTTCGACCCATCGTTCAACAACAACAAGATGTCTAATAGAAAAGTGGTTCTCATTTTTCAGATATGGACTGCTATGTTGATACTCTTGGTCTAAGACAACAGGGCAATGGAATGGACTATTACAAAGGTCGCTCGTCAATATCTGGCTACGGTCTTGGCAGTTGGTTTTCTAAGCTGTTTCGCTCTGCACTACCTCTGGCTAGAAAATATATTGTACCGACTGCAACAGATTTTGCATCCTCTACACTATACGATTGGGGCTCTAGGAAGGATTTTAAAAAATGTGCTTCGGAAAATCTTAGGTCCAGTGCGCGAACCCTTGGCGAGAGATTAAAACAAAATGGAAAACGTTTAAAAAGGTCGAGAAACAACGCAACACTCATCAGTCTCTACTCAGGTCAGAAACGAAAGACATCACCCCTGTCAAAGAAAAGAAGGAAAAAGCCCACACGTACAGTAAACAGCAGAAGAAGAAGCCCCAGGAAGAGAATTTTTAGATCGAAACTAGATTTATTTTCCTAAGATGTCATACCTACTGCATAAGGATTCCCAACCTTCAATCACCTCGTCATTGAATTTATTCAATGCAGAAAATGTTGATGTGAGTGTAAAACATGGATACTATGAACAATTTTATCCACAACAACCCCTCTCCGATAATATCCATTTTCAAATTTAATCCAATGAAGACTTCTTTATGGGCATGTCTTCGACATTTATAGACTTACAAATGAAAGTCCGGAATTCCAATTATACATTGCCAATTCTTGCCAATAGAATATCCAATGAAAATTGTATATTACATAATTTATTTCGTCAAATCAGTGTCTACATCAATGGCACACTGGTGAGCACAAGCAACAATCTCTCAAATTATACAAGCTATATGCGATTCATGCTGATGACACCCAAGTCATACAAGGAATTTAGAGGCACCTCCAATGGATATGAATATATTACTAATACTGATAGTACAGATGCACTTAAAAATGCTACAAATAGTGAATTACATCTAGTTGGAAAAATATATCATGAAATTTTTAATATACCCCAATGGCTAACACCCAATATTAAAGAGGATATAAAATTGACGCTTGCACCATCCGATTTCATATTGAGAAATGAACTTGCTGCCAATCCTGATGTAACTCTCTCCCTCATCTCGGCAATACTACATGTACGCAAAAACAGGTCATGAGTTCTGTTGCTTTGGCAGTGGAAAGACTGAGAGCCAGTGGAAATAATATTAAACTACTTGTTCCTCATGCAATCACAAATCATCGTTATATTGCCGTGGGGTTACACACCTTCACCGACTCATCCTTTATCAATGGCGAAATTCCGTCCAAACTGGGCTTGGGATTTGAAAAAACCGCTAGTGCAATAGGATCGTGGACCTGATGTCCACATAAATTTGAAATGTTTGGGCTTTCATCTCTTGTCTACAAAGTAAACGGCATCCCACTCTACAATCTATTATTTGATAAATCCTATAGGACATTGTATGAGTTGACCATGCAAACCCTAGATCATGATTCGCAACTATTTGAAAATGGTATAACAGAAGGTATGTCTTCTAAAACACATGGTATCATTGTATTGGATTTGTCTGGCACGCAGGATATGAGTATAGTACGAACGGGGAGTGTGTGTTTAGAGTATACATTTGCCGACCCGTTAGCTGAGAGTATTGCACTAATCTCGCTAAATCAATATGAAACCTATTGGGAAATCACCCCCGAAGGCTGTGTTCTACTAGACTTGGCACCATGAACACTAGTCAAATAATCAATGTATTTAATATGGATCCCTACATGTTCAAATACAGATCCTACTGTCAGCCCTCGGGCTGTCTTGAAAAAATTCAAAATGGCAACAATACCCTAATTATTGTTAATAGCAGTCCGTCAACTGTGCACATGGGTCATTGGTTGTGTATCTTTCAAACAATGAAGACGATTGATTTTTTTTATCATCTTGGTCTACCCTTTACATTCTACACACGACACATCAGCAACTATATTGAGAGCAGTGGGAAAAATATTATTCAAAATCAGAAGAGAGTGCAGGATCTGACGACTAAAAGCTGTGGCTTCCATGCACTACTATATTCTGTGTTCCGATGTCGTGGCTATACTTACAAGCAGTTTCTCAACATTAATGTAGACAATCTACGTCTGAACTACTTTCTAGTGGAAAATATCCTCTCAGACCTGTATAATATTGATTTGTATCTCACTCGCATGAATTCTATTCACACACTAATAAAAACTATAGCAAAATCTTTTCCTTATATTCTCTGCAATCCTGTCCCGCTAATATTTCCGACTCCCTGATTGGCTTAGAAAGAGACTCGTGATTCTGTTCCTGATAGATCCAATCAATACAGTCCCCACTGCTTATGTAATCAATTTCCCAGAAATCTACTTCTCCTCTTGTCCTAGTCGATTATGTAATCAATTTTCAGAAATCCTGTTCCCGTTAGACTCGATCAATCCAGTCACCACCAGATTATTTAAATCAATTTCCCAGTTATACAGTATCCTTCTTTTCCTAGTCAAACATGTAATCAACTAATCATAAATCCACTTCCCCTTCGCTTCGATAAATAACACTATTCCCGTTAATACGCATGTGCAAAATTTGTCCCGGAGTCATTACACCTAGAAACAACAAATAAATCGACCTTGACTAAGGGGCATTGATCCCCATTAGACTCGATCAATAATCCTTGAATAAATTTTGTTAGCTTGGCGTTAGACTCAATTATGGATGGCAGCACATGTGGGAGAAATTAGGGCTTCCCTACTAACCTCGGAGTTTTTATTATCTGATGTTTGAACTATTTTTAACCAAATGACTATCTCAAAATTTATATCGGATGGGCTTGGGGAAAAAAGGATGTGGTGGAGGAGGCTAATTCCCCTTCGGTCTCTTTTGACTCTTTAAAAGTGAACTAGAACTCTCTATTTTCAATCAAATGAGCCCTATCTGAAGTTTATACGAGCATCCCTTCAATAAGAATCATATGTACCCCCAGAGTATAACTTAGAACGCCTGTCCATGGGCCCTGGGGGGTTGCGTCGACCCTGGAGTCTTAATATCTGATATTTGAACTATTTTTAACAAAATGGTCATCTCAAATTTTTATCGGATGGGTTTATCCATCCAATAAACCGAAAGACGTGGCTAGTTGTCTGAGGGTGGGAGGGGCTAGTTGCCCTACAATATTTTTGTGTAGTTCAGAAAATGAACAAGAACTTTTAATTCCCATTCAAATGAGCCCTCTGAAGTTTTTACGACAATGCCTTTCATAAGAACTATATACGGCCCCAAGACATAACATACAACGCTTTCCCCCCGGGCCCTATTGGGGTTTTGTCGACACCTGAGTTTTTTTTATCTAACCTTTGAACTATTTTTTAAAAAATGGCTATCTCAAAATTTATATCCAATGGGGTTGGGGAAAAAGGGCGTGGGGGCTAGGGGCTCTCCGATCTCTTTTGAATCTTAAAAATGGAACTAGAACTTTTAATTCCCACTCAAATCAGCCCTCTCTGAAGTTTATACGAAAATCCCTTCCATAAGAACCGTATATCTCCCCAGGACATAACTTACAACGCCTGCGCCTGGGCCCTGGGTGGTAGTGTCGACACCGGAGTTTTTTTTATCTGGCCTTTGAACTAATTTTAACAAAATGGCTATCTCAAAATTTTATCGGGTGCATTTGGGAGAAAAGGGGCGTGGGGAGGACAATTACCCTCTGATCCCTTTTGACTCATAAAAACTGAACTAGAACTTTCAATTTCCAATCAAATCAGCCCTTTGAAGTTTATACGAGCATCTCTTCCACAACAGCTGTACATGCCCCCAGGGGTAACTTACAACGCCTACCCCGTGCCCTGAAGGTTTTATCGTCCCCTGAGTTTTCGTTATATGATCTTTGAACCATTTTGAAAAAATGGCTCTCTCAAAATTATTACCGGATGGGTTTGAGGAGAATAGGACGTGGAGAGAGGGGGGCCTAGTTACCATCTGATCTCTTTTGACTCTTAAAAAGTGAACGAAAACTTTCAATTTCCAATCATATGAGCCCTCTCCGAAGGATATATAAGCATCCCTTCCATAAGAACTATATATGCCCCTAGAGCACTAATTACAACGCCTGCCTCTTGGCCCTGGATGGTTGTGTCGACCCTGGAGTTTTCATTGTATGATCTTTGAATTATTTAAAAAAAAATTGTATCTCAAAGTTTTTAGGGGATGGGTTTGAGGAAAAAAGGCCGTGGAGGGGGGGGGTTAGTTGCCCTCCGATATCTTTTGACTCTTTAAAAGTGAACTGGAACTTTCAGTTTCCAATCAAATGAGTCCTCTCCAAAGTTTATACGAGCATACCCTCCATAAGAACCATATATGCCCCCAGAGCTATACTTACAACGCCTGTCCCGGGCCCTGGTGGGTTGCATCGACACAGGAGGTTTTCTTATCTGACCTTTTAACTATTTTCAATGAAATTGCCATACGTAAAGGAGTTTTTGTTATGTGATTTTTGAACTTTTTTTAACAAAATTGCCACCTCAAATTTTTTATCAGATGTATTTTGAGAAAAAGGACTTGGGGGGATAGTTGTCCTCCAATCACTTTTGACTCTTAAAAAGGACACTAGAACTTTCGATTTCCTATCGAATGAGCCTGTTTTTAAGTTTAAACGAAGACCCCTCCTATATGAAGTGCCTCTGGGAAAAAAATAAATGGAGTGTGGGAGGGGAGGCTAGCTGCCCTTCGATCACTTTTAATTCTTTAAGGGTAAAATACAACTGTCAATTTCCAATCAAATCAGCCTTCTATGAAGTTTATACGATCATCACTTCCATAAAACCATATATACCCCAATGAATTACTTACAAGACCTATCCCCAGGCCCTGGGGGGCTTTGTCAACACCGGAGAATTTGTTATCTGAACTTTGAACTATTTTTAACAAAATTTCTATCTCAAGATTTTTATCTGATGCATTTAGGGAGTGGAGGGGGGCTAGTTTCCTTCCTATCTGTTTTGACTCTTAAACAGCGAACAAGAAGTTTCAATTTCCAATCAAATGAGCCCTCTCCGAAGTTTATATTGGGCATTCATTCCATAAGAACTATATATGCCCGCAGAGCATTACTTACAACGCCTGCCTCCGGGTGCTGGGGGGTTGCATCGACACAGGAGTTTTTCTTATCTTACCTTTGAACTATTTTTAATGAAATGGCCATTTTTAAAATTTTATCGGATGAGCTTAGGGTAAAAAGGGTTTGTGGGGGGGGGGCTAGTTTCCCTTGGACATCTTTTGAGTCTTAAAAAGTTAACTAGAACTTCCAGTTTCCAATCAGATGATCCCTCTCTGAAATCTATACGAGCATCCCTTTCATATACACCCTCAGGACAACACTTACAACGCCTTCCCCCCAGGCCCTGGAGGGTTGTGTTGACACCGGAGTTATTGTTATCTAATTTTGGAACAATTTTCAACAACTGGCTATCTCAAAATTTGTAGCTGATGGGTTTGGGGAAAAAGTGGCTGGAGGGAGGGGGGCTAGTTGCCCTTAGATCTCTTGACTCTTAAAAAGTGAACTAGACCTTTATATTTTCAGTAAAATGAAACCTCTATGAAGTTTATACGAGAATCCCTTTCATAAAAACCATACATGCCTTTAGGGCATAACTCAGAACGCCTTCTTCTGGGCCCAGGGGGGTTGTACTGACACCGGAGTTTTTCTTATTTGCCCTTGTCAACACCGGAGTTTTGTTATATGACCTTTGAACTGTTTTTAATAAAATAGCTATCTCCAAATTTTTATCGGATGCATTTGGGAAAAAGGGTAGGGGGGGCTGGTTACCCTCCGATATATTTTGACGCTTAAAAAATGAACTAGAACTTTCAATTTCCAGTCAAATGAGTTCTCTTCGAAGTTTATACGAGCGTTCCTTCCATAAGAATCATATGCCCAAAGGCATAACTTATAACCCTTGCCCTGAAGACAGTGGAGGGAGTGTCCTGCTCAAAGATATAATTTCCAGAACTCTCAACTACGTTGAACAAAATGGCTATCTCAAAATTTTGATTGGATATGTTTGAGGAAATGGTGGGCGTGGAAGGGGTGTTAGTTGCTTTCTAATTACTTTCGACTATTAAAAAGAGCACAGCCATTTAAATTTCTAATCGAATGAGCCCTTTTTGAGCCCTTTTCAGGGCAAAACTTACAACCCTTGCCCTGAGGGCTGGGGGGTGTCATCCTCACAGACCTAATTTCCAGAATTTTCTATTACATTGAACAAAATGGCTATCTCAAAATTTTGATTGGATGTGTTTTGGGAAAAGATGGGCGTGAGAGGGGGGTTAGTGGACCTCCAATTTTCGACTATTATAAACTGCACTAGCCCTTTGAATTTCCAATCGAATGAGTCCTTTTTGAAGTTTCTACGACAAAGCTTTCTATAAAAACCTTGTATGCCCCCAAGGCATAACTTACAACCCGTGCCCTGAGGGCTGTGTGAGGATTATCCTCCTCAAAATGATAATTTTTATCTGGAAATAAACTACGTAGAACAAAATGGCTATCTCAAAATTTTAATTGGATGTGTTAGAGGAAATGGTGGGCGTGGAAGGGTTGTTAGTTGCCTTCCAATTACTTTCTACCCTTAAAAAGGACACTAGAACTCACGATTTCCAATCGAATGACCCCCCTTTGAAGTTTATATGACGAACCCTTCCATGTGAAGTGCCTCTGGGGAAAAAAATAATAATAATAAATAATAAAACATTGGAGCCTTTACTATACTATAGTAAACACACTGGGCCTTTACTCTAGGCAACGCCATAGCGCTGCCTCTGATGTACACGAGAAATCATCTGGGTACCTGAACGCATCAAATCTTCACTAAATACAGTGTCAAAATACGGTATCTGCCTAACCTTGAAAACGGCTAGGGGAATCGACTTGAAACTCCATGGACTGCACAGGGGACAAAGGGACTTCAAAGTTTGTGCTTTTGGAATAGAAAGGGAGAGGAAGACAAAAAATATTTATTTCCAACTGACCTAAAATTTTCCTGTCTTGATTCTTTTTTTTTACGTTGTAGTAGCAAGGTAAATCGAAAGAAAAAGTGTATTCCCAGATCATAGGCAGCGCAATAGCGGTGCCTAAGAAAAGAAGGATGTTGGAACAATGAATTATTTTTTTTTTGCTTTTTCCAGACCAGGGCACTTCGTATCGAAGGAGTTGTCGTAGAAACTTCGAAAAGGGCTCATTCGATTGGAAATTGGAATGGCTAGTGCCCTTATTTATAGTCAAAAGTAATTGGAAGGCAACTAATACCCCTTCCACGTCCACCACTTCTTCAAACACATCCAATCAAAATTTTGAGATAGCCATTTTGTTCAGTGTAGTTAATTTCCAGATAGAAAATAAGTTTTTGAGGAGGTCACTCCCTAAAAACCCTCAGGGCAAGGGTTTTAAGTTATGCCCTGGAGGCAAATAAAAAATGATGTTGGCATAATGTATTATTTACAATTTTTTTGCTTTAGACCAGGACCCTTCGTATCGAAGAAGTTGTCGTAGAAACTTCGAAAAGGACTCATTCAATTGGAAAATAGAGTAGCTTGTGCCCTTTTTAATAGTCGAAAGGTATTGGAGGGCAACTAACACCCCTACCATGCCCACCATTTCTTGAAACACATCCAATCAAAATTTTGAGATAGCCATTTTGTTCAGCGTAGTTGATTTTATCATAGAAAATATGTTTTTGAGGAGGACACTCCCCCATAGCCCTCAGGGCAAGGGGTTTAAGTTATGCCCTGGGGTATATATGGTTTTTATAGAAAGCGTTGTCATAGAAACGTCAAAAAAGGCTCGTTCGATTGGAAGTTCAGAGGGCTAGTGCCCTTTTTAATAGTCTAAAGTGATTGGAGGGCAACTAACACCCCTCTAACACCCACCTTTTCCCCAAACACATCCAATCAAAATTTCAAGATAGCCATTTTGTTCAACGTAGTTGAAAATTCTGTAAATTAGGTCTTTGAGGATGACAACCCTCCCCCCACATCCCGCAGGGCAAGGGTTGTAAGTTATGTCTTGGGAGCATATTAGGTTCTTATAGAACGTGTTGTCGTAGAAATTTCAAAAAGAGCTCATTCGATAGGAAATTTAAATGGCTAGTACCCTTTTTAATAGTCAAAAGTGATTGGAAGGCAACTAAAACCCCTCCACGCCTACCATTTCCCCCAAACACATCCAATCAAAATTTTGAGATAGCCATTTTGTCCCACGCAGTTTAAAGTTCAGGAAATTATACCTTTGAGCAGGACACCCCCCCCCCCCACAGTCTTCAGGACAAGGGTTATAAGTTATGCCGTGGGGCATGTGAGGTTTTTATTGAAATCTTTGTCGTAGAAACTTCAAAAAGCGCTCATTCAATTGAAAATTCAAAAGGCTAGTGCCCTTTTTAATAGTCGACAGTGATTTGAGGGCAACTAACCCCTCTCTCACGCCCACCTTTTTCCCAAACACATACAATCGAATCTTTTTTATAGCCATTTTATTCAACGTACTTGAAAGTTTTGGAAATTAGGTCTTGAAGGACGACAACCCCTCTCCTCACAGCCCTCAGGGCGAGGGTTGTATGTTATGCCCTGGGGGCATATAATGTTTTTGTATAAATTGATGTTGTAGAAACTTCAAAAAGCACTCTTTCCATTGGAAATTGAAAGGGCTAGTGCCCTTCTTAATAGTCAAAAGTGATTGAAGGGCAATTAACCCCCCTCTCACGCCTACTATTTTCCCAAACACTTCGAATTAAAATTTTGAGATATCTATTTTGTTCAACGGAGTTGAAAGTTGTGGAAATTAGATATTTTAGGATGATAACCCCCTCAAAGCCCTTAGTGGAAGGTTTTTAAGTTATGCCCTGGGGGCATATAAGGTTTATATAGAAAGTTATTGTAGAAATTTCAAAAAAGGCTCATTTGATTGGAAATTGAAATTGCCCTTTTTAATAGTCCAAAGTGAGTGTAGAGTAATTAACCCCCGCCATTCCCCAAAAAACATTCAATCAAAGTTTAGAGATAGCCATTTTGTTCAACGTAGTTGAAAGTTCTGGAAATTATGGATTTAAGGATGACCAACCCCCCAGAGCCCCCAGGGCAAAGGTTGTAAGTTATGTCCTGGGGCATATATAGTTTTTATAGATAGTTTTATCGTAAAACTTCAAAAAGGGCTCATTCGATTGGAAATTCAAATGGCTAGTGCCCTTTTCAATAGTCGAAAGTGATTACTACTACTACTACTTACAACTCATCGCATCACCAAGCCGCCTGAGGCCAACGCAGCTACGCACGCTCTTCCGCCACCCCAATCTATTCTAAGCCTCCCTTTTTACACCCGCCCACGAAGTTCCCATTTCCTTTAAATCTTTCTTTATGACGTCCTACCACGCCAGACGGGGACGACCTGCTTTCCGTTTAGCCCTTGATGGTTGGCCGAAGAGAACAATCTTCGGCAATCTGTCATCCTTCATCCGCACAACATGCCCTAACCACCTCAACCTTTCTTTCATTATAGACCTAGAGAGTGGTATTGAACCACATTTTTCGTATAGCCTATTATTTGAAATACGGTCAGTCAGCCAGGTACCCAGAAAAATCCTTAAGCAATTCCTCTGGAAAACATCTAGCAAATCTTCATCTGCTTTTCGGAACGTCCATGCTTCAGAGCCATATTTGACCACTGTCATCACTGTAGCTTCTAATATTCTAATCTTGGTTTGCACACTTATCTTCGTATTCTTCCAGACTTTTTTTAACTGTGAAAAAACACTCTGAGCCATGGCTATTCTACTTTTAAGACCTTCGCAGCTCCCAACATCTTTACTAATAATACTACCAAGTCACCTTTTCATCTTCACTTATTCCTAGCCTTAGTGACTTAGTCTTCCTAACATTAATTTTCAAACCAATACTAGCACCCTGAACTCGCAAAACCTCTAAAACTTCATTCATTTTCTCACACTTTCATCTAGGATGCTTAAATCATCAGCATAATCCAATTCCAGGAGACTTTTTCCTCCCCATTTGATTCCGTGGTTTCCCATTGCCTTTCCTGTGCTCCTTAAAACAAAGTCCATCAAAATAATCCATATAAAGGGGGTTAGAACACAACCCTGTTCAACTTCTGATTTAATAAGAAAGCATCTGCTAACCTCATTTTCAACCTTAACCGCAGCAGGGATATTCTCGTACATAGCACTAATCACTTAAATATTTTTGTCTGCTATACCGTACAAGGATAAAACCTTTACTAAACCTCTTCTATCAACAGAATCGAACGCTTGCTCATAATCTATAGAACTGAGGACCACATGCGTTTGATAACTTGGGTACTTTTCAATTATTAACCTAAAAGTAAAAATTTGGTCAAAACATCCTCTACCTTTTCTTAAATCGCACTGTTTTTTTCTTAGAACTTTGTCTACAGCATCCCTCCGTCTAAAAATTGTCATATTACTAAGTAATTTGCTACCTACAGAGACCAGACTAATGCCTCGATAATTACCACACTCACTTTTATCACCTTTCTTATCAAGTGGCTTAATTAAGGTTTTCCTAAAATCGTTAGGTACTTCCCCTTCTTCAAATATCATATTCATAATCTTCAATAACTTATTTCTAACTTCAGAGCCACCATATATAAGAGACTCATTTACTACCCTATCAGCACCTGGAGCCTTATTATTCTTTAATCCTTTTAGCACTGTTGCTAATTCCTCCTCACAAAACAAATCTTCCTTCACATCCAAGGTATCACAAACTTTTTCATTTTCCTCTATATTTTTTCCTGCAACTCTATCTCGGTTAAACAAATTCTCAAAATGTTCGGCCCATCTCGCTTTAGCTTTTTCCTTATCGCTAATTGCCACCCCATTCCTATCTTTAACTGGGACAAGTCAGGATTGACTACTACCTCTCAATTTTTTAACTTGCCAGTACAATATTTTACTATTATGCCGTGTAGCTTTATCTTCTAAGTGCTCGGCAATTTTATTCATGGCCTCCACTTCACACCTCCTTAGTTCATATTTCAATGCTTTCTCCACTTTCGTTACATTTCTTTTGTTTTCATGCGATCTATCACTCAGATAATTCTTGTACAAGTCCTTTCTCCTTTCTATTAAACATAAAGCTTTTTCACTAATATTCTTAGCTGCAGTTCTAGCTTTCTTCCCTAATACACCTTCAGCAACCTCACAAATAATTTTTTTAAAATTATTCCAACCATCTTCCACATTATCAAATTTTAAACTCTCAAGTTTAGTATTCAACTGTTCCTGGAAAGTTTCTCTCAAATTCTCATCCTGGAGTCTACTAACATCATAACTTCCCGGGAGGTGATTACCCTTCCGAAATTTCAGCTTCAAATTAACCCTAGACACTACTAGATGGTGATCTTTACTTCTAACATCAATAACAGCACTCCCATATACCCTAGTATCTTGTATTGATCCTGCCAGTCTTTGGTTTACTATAACATATCAATAAGGTTTGTTGTCTTATCATTACGTAAATACCATGTTAGCTTATGAGCCATTTTATGACCAAACACCGTATTGGTTATAACTAGATTGTTATACCTACAAAATTGCAAAAGTCTGTATCCATTACTGTTTTCTTTTCCTACACCAAATTTACCTAAGCTGGGATACCATCTATCCTTATTTCTACCAACCTGGGCGTTAAAATCTCCCAGTAATAACATCATATTTCTAGCTGGGACCTTGTCTATATGCTCATGTAACTGTAAGTAAAATTCATCTGAGTCACTAGTATCTCCATCAGTTGGTTCTACAGGGGCGTATACTACAATAACTGATACCCTGAACTTTCTAGTCATAAAATGAGCACTTAGTATTCTATTATTAATACCTTCCCAGCCTAAACAAGACTTAGCAGCTTCCTTATTCATCATGAGGCCTACTCCCTGTCTAGTTACCCCATCCTTCCTGCCTGAGTAAACACATTCTATATCACCTAATTTCTTGCTTCCTACCCCTGGGATATGGGTTTCTGAAACTCCTAATAAGTCCATTTCGAATCGTCTCAATTCGTCAGTCAAAATGTCGATACGATAGTTATTTTTTAGCGTCCTAACATTCCAAGGTCCAATTTTCATGTTCTTTAAGTCATTGAAATTGTTTTCACCTCAGGAAAAGCAATGATCCCGGATACCAGTGCAGGACAGGGATCACATATCTTCTCAAGTCTACACCGAAATGCTTAAGCCGGCTTAGAACCGGACAGCAAGAAGTCCCTGGGACCTCCATGAATGGAGGCTTTGTGCAAGCATGGACCCACCTTGGTCACAACATGGTTTTCAGCACTTGGCGATGCTCTTCTATCAACAAGAGTTGAAATCCAGCACAGGCAATCTCAAGCCTATTACCTCCGACTCATTATATATTCATGCTTATAAATATTATACTACTACAGGGAGGCAACCCGTAATAGATAAATTAGCTAGGAAGAGGTTTTTCAGCCCAAAGACGCCCATCAAAACATACCAATCCCAGAAGAATTGTCCATTAGTCAGAATCCCGTGCGAATGCTGTGTCGTTTACTAGGCTATAATTTCTTCGAAGGGCGCCACTCCTCAAGTGGGAATAGAGTTAACCGCAAGGTCCCCAGTCTTGCAAGTACCCCGAAAAGGTCAAGGCAGCCCTTTTGCAGAGGCCGTTGTCCATAGATCTGGATCTTACGCCCTGCCACAGTTGTCCTCCTATAGAGGATCCTCCCGAGAAGGTGTTCTGCATCACCACGCAATTTAACCCACTGCTGGGAGAAGGTTTACAATTCATGGAACTTGTGGAAAAACCAGTGGGCTCTTTTGAGTGCACATTTTAGGGGCCTTCTTCCTCCTCTGCCTGTATCTATGACCCTGGTCGAAGGTGCCTAAGTTTTTTTTATGAACTCCCGGGGAAAAGGCTCCCCCTTGGCCCGTCCCTCCTATGGAGGTACCCGATATATCTGAAGGGTGTTTCCCTATTACCACCTGAGGACATACTGAGTGGCCAAGGGGAGGCCAGATAAATGGAACGCTTTTGTTTTGCAAACGTCATAGGCCATTGACATATTTAACCTACTACTTATAAAGATACATAACTCACTGACTAGGCCTATATAAGTTATCTACAGAAATATATAACTCAGCGACATATTTAACCTACTACTTATAAATATGTGTAACTCACTGACTAGGCCTATATAAGTTATATACAGAAATATATAACTGAGTGACATATTTAGCCTACTACTTACAAATATGTGTAACTCACTGACTAGGCATATAAGTTATATACAGTAATATATAACTCAATGACATATTTAGCCTACTACTGAAAATATGTGTAACTCACTGACTAGGCCTATATAAGTTATATACAGAAATATATAACTCAGTGACATATTTAGCCTACTACTTATAAATACGTGTAAATCACTGACTAGGCCTATCTAAGTTATATACAGAAATGTATAACTGAGTGACATATTTAACCTACTACTTATAAATATGTGTAACTTACTGACTAGGACTTTATAAGTTATATACAGAAATATATAACTCAGTTACATATTTAGCCTACTACTTAAAATATGTGTAACTCACTGACTAGGCCTATATAAGTTATATGCAGAGATATATAAATCAGTGATATATTTAACCTACTACTTATAAATATGTGTAACTCACTGACTAGGCCTATCTAAGTTATATACAGAAATATATAACTGAGTGACATATTTAGCCTACTACTTATAAATATGTGTAACTCACTAACTAGGCCTATATAAGTTATATACAGAAATATATAACTGAGTGAACTATTTAGCCTACTACTTATAAATATGTGTAACTCACTGACTAGGCATATAAGTTATATACAGAAATATATAACTCAGTGACATATTTAACCTACTACTTATAAATATACATAACTCACTGACAGGGCCTATATAAGTTATATACAGAAACATATAACTCAGTGACATATTTAGCCTACTACTTATAAATATGTGTAACTCACTGACTAGGCCTATCTAAGTTATATACAGAAATATATAACTGAGTGACATATTTAACCTACTACTTATAAATATGTGTAACTCACTGACTAGGCCTATATAAGTTATATCCAGATATATATAACTCAGTGACATATTTAGCCTACTACTTATAAATATGTGTAACTCACTGACTAGGCCTGTATAAGTTATATACAGAAATATATAACTGAGTGACATATTTAGCCTACTACTTATAAATATGTGTAACTCACTAACTAGGCCTGTATAAGTTATATACAGAAATATATAACTCAGTGACATATTTAGCCTACTATTTATAAAAATGTGTAACTCACTGACTAGACCTGTATAAATTATATACAGTAATATACAACAAAGTGAAATAATTAACCATCTACGGATACTTTTTTTTAAGTCAATGACTAGGCTAGTATAAGTTATACAAAGCAATATAAAGATCTGTGGCATATTTATCATACTATCTAAAAAAGGTTTAAATCACAGACAATGCCTTTCTAAGTCATAAGCATAAATATATAAATGAGTCACATATTAATTAGCCTTTATAAAAAAAAAGACGATCAACGAAAACAACAATCACACTAGTTTCTTACGCAAACAAAGTGATTTGAGGGTAATAACCCCCTCTCACGCCCACCATTCCCCCAAACACATCCAATCAAAATTTTCAGATAACCATTTTGTTTAATGTAGCAGAAAGTTCTGGAAATTAGATCTTTGGAATGACAGTACCCCCTCCCAGCCCTCAGGGCAAGGGTTGTAAGTTATGCCCTGGGAACATATAAGGTTTTATTGAAAGTGTTGTCATAAAAGCTTCAAAAGGGCTCATTTGATTGAAAATTGAAAGGGATAGGGCCTTTTTTTAATAGTTGAAAGTGATTGGAGAGTGACTAACGCCCCTCTCACGCCCGCCATTTCCCCAAACACATAAATATGTGTAACTCACTGACTAGGCCTGTATAAGTTATATACAGCAATATATAACTCAGTTACATATTTAGCCTACTACTTAAAATATGTGTAACTCACTGACTAGGCCTATATAAGTTATATACAGAAATATATAACTCAGTCACATATTAATTAGCCTTTATAAAAAAAAGACGATCAACGAAAACAACAATCACACTAGTTTCTTACGCAAACAAAGTGATTTGAGGGTAATAACCCCCCTCTCACGCCCACCATTCCCCCAAACACATCCAATCAAAATTTTCAGATAACCATTTTGTTCAATGTAGCAGAAAGTTCTGGAAATTAGATCTTTGGAATGACAGTACCCCCCCCCCCCAGCCCTCAGGGCAAGGGTTGTAAGTTATGCCCTGGGAACATATAAGGTTTTATTGAAAGTGTTGTCATAAAAGCTTCAAAAGGGCTCATTTGATTGAAAATTGAAAGGGATAGGGCCTTTTTTTAATAGTTGAAAGTGATTGGAGAGTGACTAACGCCCCTCTCACGCCCGCCATTTCCCCAAACACATCCAATCAATATTTGAAATAGCCATTTTGTTTAACGTATTTGAAAGTTCTGGAAATTAGGTGTGAGAGGATGACAACCACCCTAACAGCCTTTAGGGTAAGGGTTGTAATTTATGCCCTCGGGGCATATAAGTGTTCATAGAAAGCGTTGTCGTAGAAACTCAAAAAGGGATCATTCGATTGGAAATCGAAAGGCCTAGTGCCCTTTTTAATTGTCGAAAGCGATTGGAAGGCTTGACTTTTTTTTAGTAAAGATCGATGTGGGTATAATGTATTATTTTTTTGTTGTTGTTGTTTAGACCAGGGCACTTTGTATCGAAGGAGCTGTCGTAAGAACTTCGAAAAGGGCTAATTCGAATGAAAATAGAAAGAGCTGATGCCCTTTTTAATAGTCGAAAGTGATTGAAGGGCAACTAATCTCCCTCCCATGTTCACCCTCTCATTTGCCCGTTATGTTTAAAACTAAATGTTGCCTTAAGATTAAATCAAAATGCACTGTGTTAATGCTAATTCCCAATAATTCATCTCAGCAGTATCCCAAGAAAAGCTGAGGTTATTATATTCAATCTTTCGGGGCTAATTCTGCTCTTAAAATTTAACCAAATCAAAATAGCGTAAGCGTATCTAAGCTATCAAAGAAAGTAAACAGATTTTTTGGCGAATGGTATCAAGTTTTCCTTTTTAGGTCAATTACAGGAGGTATTAAATTAAAGTAAACACTACTATTTGTGTCCAGATTTTAAAAGGATATACTCTTTTAAAAATTGCTGGGAAGAATTCTTCAATATACAAATAGTAGGCCAAACTATAAAGCCTTAAAAAAACGAAAAGATTTGCTCAGTTATTTCCTTTTTCCCTGAAAAAACTGTGTAATTATAAAACGAACAGAAATTAATGAAAAAAACTTTTTCCTCAAAATAAGTTTTTCAACTCCATTAAACCAAAAATGAGCAAAAATAAAATCAAATAATCTAACAGGCGTGAAACTACCATAAATCAGCATCAATAAATAAACAAAACCTAAAACGAACAGAAATTATAATAAATAACCGAGTCAAACTCAAAACGAGCATAAATTAACATAAGTTGGGCTCAAAACCCCTATGCCTTCCCAAGGCTTGAACGAAACTTGCACTTTACTGAAAAAATACAACTGAATGTCCATTGTCAGTTTAATATACATATACTGATATTTAGTAATCAAAATGTTAATATTATTTGATTTATTAAAGTTATAAAAGTAAAAACATTTATATTGTTCAGTTGTTTCCAAATTCATCAGTGATACACTTCCGATGACAATGCAATGATACAGCATTTCTTGAAACTTTTCATGCTTTAATTAAGTAAAATTAATAAAACAACAGCAATGGCTGATTGGGGACAGTAAAAGTATAAAACAAACACTGTTATAAGTGACATGATTGCGTTGCGGTAAGAACAATTGTCAGTGGCCGTGGTAACTTGGGTTCGAACCTTAGATAAGACAATGTTTTTCTTGAATACTTGTTCCATTTCAAGCGCCAATCTGTTTCTACTGATCAATTCTCCTAAAATATTGGATCAAAGAAGGAGAAATATTGAATGTTTATTTTTTCATGTGAAGTTCAAAATAATTTGCAACATTGTGTCAGAAAAATTGTGTTAGAATAACACAAATTTCCGGACATATTAACTGGACATCGTAAATTCTTCTATGTCCATCCCGTTTCTAAAATCTATGGATATTCCTTATGGGATAAAATTTCATGAGCAATCAATTTTCTAACTATTTTTTAGAATTGTTTTCCTCAACTCACCGACTTTTTGAATGATAGTTTGTCACATGTGCGTGTTGTGACAATGTCAAAATGTGACAATTTAGAAGAATGTTCTGTTACTTCCAAATTTTATCAGTAAATGCGCATCCGATGATAGTACATTAATACAATATTTCTCTAAACTTATCATGCTTTTAATTAAATAAAATTAATAAAAAAAAATACGGTAATATCGCATCAAGAATTTATCATGTAATGACCACGTCACAACCGAGAGGGCTTAGTTGATAAGAAATAAAGTGTTTAATTATCTGCATAAGAGTAAATAGAATTGTATGATAATAAAACCGGAAGAATAAAAAGTCGAAAACAATAAATGTGCATTTTTTCCAAGAATTTATTGATACAAATGCAAAACCATGCGCGTAAAAATAAGATTGTTACACGCTCCCTGACCTTTCCAAGAGCGTATAGCTACTTTTCTCTCCTACCCTCCTTTAGATGTTAACATAGATTCTTAGTATTTAATCTGATCGACAAACTTTAACTAGTCTTTTTCAACAGTAATCTGTATGATATTTGACTAGTTGGCCAGAATCTTGATTTTGGCTTAATGGTTCGTTCGTGAAAGTCGTTTGAAAGATCCACCACTTGGTCTGTAGCTGTTTTTAAAACCGCCAGTCAGGTAGTGGGTAACAATTCGGTTTCAAAATTTTATTTTGTTCACGACAGTCGGCACAAAACGGCACCGTCTGATCTGGCTTTGATACCAGCACTATCGGTGACACATGATCACTATCTGACAGTCTTATGATGCCTTCCTTTGCTGCTTCGATTACTGGCAAAATGTCACCCCAAATTGTCCACAAAACCATTATTATAAGCACATTTTAAGATCGCAATGAATTCAGGTGGTATCCTGTGCTGTCATAGCTCTCTTGCGTTTTTGAATGAATGAATGAAATGCAGCTTTGATACCAACAAATCAAACAGTTCGTGGTAATGAACTGCAAGTAAGGAGCGACCCGGCTCAATGGTAACCGAAACTCTAGAAAACGGGATTTTGACACCAATAGATACATCAAAAGAATCAAATTTTAATGCTGATTTCAAATATATAATTTTCTTCAAGTTTAGTCTTACCCATCAAAAGTTACTCGCCTGAGAAAATTTGGCTGATTTTCGAAAAAAGGGGGAAGGACCCCCTAAAAGTTATAGAACCTTAACGAAATCACACCATCATATTCAGTGTATCAGAGAACCCTACTGTAGAGGTTTCAAGCGCCTATCTACAAAAATGTGGAATTTGCATTTTTTTGCCAGACGAAAGATCACGGATGCGTGTTTATTTGTTTTTGTTTTATTTTTTTCCCCAGGGGTGATCGTATCGACCCAGTGGTCCTCGAATATCTTGTGAGGGCTCATTTGAAGGGAAATTAAAAGTTCTGGTGCCCTTTTTAAGTGACCAAAAAAATGGAGGGCAACTAGGCCCCCTCCCACGCATATTTTTTTCCCAAAATCACCCGATCAAAATTTTGAGATGGCCATTTTATTCGGCATGGTCGAAAATATGATAACTATGTCTTTTAGGATTACCTGATCCCCCGAAGACCCCGGGGGGAGGGCTGAAAGTTATGAACTTTACCCAATGTTAACATATATTATTGGTTATTGGGAAGTATACAGACGTTTTCAGGGGGGATTTTTTCTGGTACTGGGGGCGGGGGGTGGGTTGGGGTTTATGTGGGAGGATCTTTCCATGAAGGAAGTTTTCATGGGGGAAGGGACATTGCTATGAAGGGGGCGCCGGATTTCCCAGCATTATTTAAAAAACGATCAGAATATAAATAAAAAAAAACAAGTTTTTTAACTGAAAATAAGGAACAACATCAAAACTTAAAACGAACAGAAAATATTTCGTATATGATTGGTTTCACCCCCTAGTCAATACCTCGCCCTTTAAGCCAAATGTTTTTTAGTACTTTCATAAGAGCTATTTATTCTAATTAAAGGCCTCTGTGACTAAGGGGTCATTTTTAAAGAATTGGAACAAAATTCGAACTTTAGCTTAATAAGCAATGTATTGACTTGGGGGGCGAGCCCCCTAATATACGTATTAAAAATATATGAATATAGAAGTTCGCTACGTAAGTTAATTTGTAAGTTACGTATATTTATTACTAATAAAAACGTTAGTAAATAAAATTAAACAAGTTTTGAGAAAGTCATTTAACCAAATAAAATTAAAATTAATATGAACATTTTCTTGTCATTATTCATATACGGTGAGCCAAAATCAAAACCTGCATTAATTCAAAAGTGTTCAAAAATTAAATAAAAAAAACAAGTTTTTTTAACTGAAAATAAGGAACGACGTTAAAACTTAAAACGAACAGAAATTATTCCGTATATGAAAGGGGATGTCCCCTCCTCAACACCTCGCGCTTGACGCTAAAGCTTGACTATCTCACAACTCTTTTTTTTTAGCAATAAAAACTTTAGCGTAAAGAGCAAGGCGTTGAGGAGGGGACAGCCCCTTTCATATACGGAATAATTTCTGTTCGTTTTAAGTTTTAACGTCGTTCCTACTTTCAGTTAAAAAAAACCTGTTTTTTATATTTAATACAATAAGAAATAATATATAAATTGGTTATACTGCAGCATACTGAGAAAGTGATGCTGTATTTTCTTTCGTTATCCTCTATCTGAATATATAGACAAAAGAGAGACAAAACATCTTTATCAGATTTTTTTATACATTGGTAAAAGTACGAAGAGCTTATAATTGTTCGGAAATGTATGTTTTTATCTCACATAGACAAATAAATCTCTAAGAAGACTAAGAAGAGTCGACAAGGCCTATTATTTCTCGACTGCTGTATTTCTTCTTATCTTCTCGGCATTGTCCTTTTGGGGCACCGTTCAAAACTGGAGGAGCATGGGAAACGCTAGTGAGATTTAAAAGTTCTCGGAAGTGTTTACGCCAACGTTTAGCATGTTCTCTATCCGTTCAAAGAAGCTTTTTTTTTCAGTTAGTTACCGGGGACAAGCACTCTGTCAGTTGATTCTTTTTATAAATTAATCATCTTCCTTTTATTATCAGTCCTTGATGCTTACTCAAGCTCGGCTGCTGTGTCAGGCCGGTATCGCTCGCTCCGGTCATGACACAGACTGTTTTACAGCTTTCCGAGCTTGTTTTTCCTTTTGCGCTTCGTGAACCCAAGTACATGCTCTGATACGTTTTAACTATCCTTCTTTATTTCATCAAATAGAAAAAAAACAAGTTTTATCAACTGATGGTAAGGAGCGACATTTAACGAACAGATATTATTCCGTATATGAAAGGGTCTGTGCTCTCCTCCATGCCTTGCTTTTTATGCTAATGATTCTTATGACTTTAAAAGTAGAGGTTTATCAAAGGGTCAAACTTTAGCATAAAGAGTGAGGTGTTGAGGAGGGGGCAGCTCCTTTAATATACGGAATAATTTCTGTTCGTTTTAATATCGCTCTTTACTTTCAGTTGAAAAAACTTTTTTTAATTTGAATTCTGACCGTTTTTCAAGTAAGGCCGGGATATTTTATAAGACACAAAAAGTTGTACACGATTTTGAAGGTTGTGTGGCAAAACTAATCGATCAAGAAGTAATAAATCAAATTATTTTTCAAAATGTTGATTATGCAACTTTTTGTTCTTTAATTTCTCAATTTCCGATGTGCTTTTGGTGGCTTTTCTTCCTTTTTCTTACAGTCAAGGACTGTAATATTCTACTATGCAATATGTTTTTCATTATGTGCTGATTGTTTGATTACATAAATTGCTCTTAAAATATTAAAACAAGACTTGATTAATTTTCTGTAGCATCATAACATAGTTGAAAAATTGGTCAAGATTAGGCAAACTAAATAAATGTTGGGGAAACAGCGTTAAGCTTTAGACTAGGTAAATAACTTTTGGAGAAAAGTATTAACTTTGACTACACTTTAACCCCAGCCCCCTAATGTCCCATGCATTTTGTTATGTGTTACTTTTTTTTCACTGTGTACCTATAAATTGAATCAATTATGACAAAATCAAGGAACAGAAAAACACACAAGAAATATATAATTTGGGCTATATATTTCCTAACAAAGGGGGAGGGGGAGTAAAGTATGGAAGAAGTGCTTTCAAATTGTAATAAAAACAATTCCTTTTACATATTATAAAGTAAGAATAATTTTCTTAACATGTCTCCTTCTCAGTAGCCCCAATTCCTGGCTAATACCATTGATTCTTACTGCAAAATAATGCCAATTTGGAAAAAAGTAAATTTAAATATAGCCTTAGGGATTACCTGGTCTACTAATGTCTGTCTAAGGAGGTGAAAATTATGTTTTGAAACAATGCTGAATCAGGAATCAAATAAAGCTACACTTTGAACAGCCTAGGATTTGTTATTTATGCGACATTAATTAGATACAAATTAAATAAATATACCATTTGATTATCAACTTAATTTTCTTTTCAAACATAATCGGCCTAAAGACTGCTATTGTTAGCCTGACCTATGCATATTTATTTATTTTTTTTTGGGGGGGGGGCTGTACCATCTTCAACACCTCACTCTTCACGCTAAAGTTCTCTAGTACTTTAAAAAAAGCTTCTTATTGTAATTAAACTGCCCTTCGTTTTCAGGAGTCGTTCTTAAAGAATCGGGATAAAAAGTAAAACTTTAGCACAAAGAGCGAGTATGGAGGAGGGGGCAGATCCCCTAATATACGACATAATATATGTTCGTTTTAAGTTTTATTGTTGCTCCTTTCTTTTATTTCAAAGTTTTTTATTCACTTTTTGATCGTTTTTAAAAAATGTTGGAAAATCAAACTTCCCCTCATGGAAAATTCCCTCCCCCTCAGAAAATTCCTCAAAGTAGAGCTCTTCCCACGTAAAATTTCCCCCGCCAATCCACATGGAGAATAGGACCCGGACAATTCCATCCTCGCTGAAAATCCTCTAGGAAATTTTTCGCAGACGTTGTCAAATCGTGTCAGAAATCCTACGACACGATTTGTGTCGGAAAATTTTTTCCGAAACTGCCACGACCCCTGGTGTGTTATTTTATGTTAAAATTCAAGTCATAACTCTTATTTTTTTTTTCAAAAACAATTTAGAGAATAACCAGAATTTGAACTGATAACCTCTCAATTTTCAGGGGAACTCTCTACCACAAGGTTATGATATGTAAGTAGTAACTACGAAGACTATTTGAACAATAGTGGCAAATTTCACAACTTACAGCCCTTTCCCAGGGGCTGTGAGGGGTCATATTATCCCCAAAGGTATATAACAGCTATTCTAAACAAAATACATATCTCAAAATTTTGATCAGACGACTTTGGGGGACGGGGACTTTGGAAAGGGGGGCTAACTGCCCTCCGACCTTTTTGATACTTAAAAAAAACACTAGAGCTTTTAATTTCCGTTCGAATGAGGCTTTTGCTGATCTTCTAGGCCCATTGATTTGATATGATTCCTCTTATATCACCATAATTGCGTAACATAAAGCCCTTTTCCCCGGGACTATGGAAGGTCATGTCATCACCAAAAGAATATATATTTGATTTTTGAACTATGCTAGTACTATCCCATCTCTGCTTCCCAAGACATGCCCTACCCTTTTCCATAGGATTTCTACGGCATGCTCTCTGACGTCACAGCATCACTGTTTCTAGCGGTTAGCTGCTAAGATTCCGACCGGAGCCCTCTCTGCTTCCCAGAACATGCCCTCCCTTTTTACATAGGATTTCTAAGGCATGCCCTCTGACGTCACGGCATCCCTGTTTCTAGCGGTCGCCTGGCAAGATTCCGACCCCTGGAAAGATTCCCATGAGAGCCCCTGGCAAGATTCCCATGAGAGTTCTTGGCAAGATTCCCATAAGAGCCCCTGGCAAGATTCCTATGAGAGCCTTGGCAAGATTCCCACGAGAGCCATGTTACGTCACGCGACACACCCTCGCACCTGCACAATACGGTCAGCTGGCAAGATTCCAATGAGAATCCTTTGACGTCACGGCATCAATAGGGAAACAATCATTGGATTCCAAGCGCAAGCCCTCTGACGTCACGGCATCCCTGTTTGTAGCGGTCACCTGGCAAGATTCCCACCCCTGGCAAGAGTTCCGAGAGAGCCCTTGGCAAGAATACCATGAGAGCCCCTGGCAAAACTCCGAGCCTGCCCTGGTAAGATTCCGAGCGCGCCCCTGGTGAAATTCCCACCCCTGGCAGGCTTGCCGGAATTCCAGGTGTATGCATATGATTAATTGGATTGTGGTCGGGATAATACATAAGTAGTAATAATAGGAAATTAACATGGGGTTCTAAAGGGTCAGAAAAATGAGCTACAAAACCCTCAAACCGTCACACCTGTGCAATGCGGTCATCTATTCTATTAAAGGGAACACAGTTTTCAAGACTCCCCTGACACACCCCTCTGGACTTCAATGACGTCACACGACTTACCCCGTTTTAAACGGATAGGTGTAATATGCTTGACGCAATTCTATGTAATCATGTCACAGGAACTCATGGGGGAATCCCCGCTTATAACGTAACAACAGCGCACACATTATGTAATGATTGCGCAAACATCACTGTCATGTAATACTTTTTGGCGTTTTTTCACCCGAAACACTCAAAGCGTTTTTTCTTTCCTTTAACTTAATGGCAGCACAAACTTTATGTAACGCCAGCGCAAAACTTACGTAATGTCGGTCCACATCACTCTCAGATTAGACCTTTTTTGACATTTCACTTTTCGCCCGAAACGCTCAACACATTTTTTCTTCCTTTTAACTTAATGGCATTTTATTTTTCGCCCGAAACGTTCAACGCTTTTTTTCTTTCTTTACTTGTTTCTTTTTGTTCTTTAGTTCTTGACCCCGCCAGAACTTTAAAGGTCAATTTTCTTCCAAAGGCTTTGTGGCCTAACCGAGAGGACTAACAAGTCATTCCTAATATTTTGTCATACTCATTATATTCTAAAATCAACCTATTGTGCGACACCTAATATTCCCCATTTTTGGCACACTAGAACGGTGTGTTACTGCCAAAATTTGCCAAGCTCTCGGAGACAACGGCCCTCAAGGTATTTATAGCGATACAGACTACAGTGTGCTTAAATTGTGCAAACTCTTTACTCGTCCTAAACAATATATATTGAAAACACAGTTTGTATATAATTATTTTATTATTTCAAACCAACTTGCTTCAATATTAAAAGCATAGAAAAAAGCAGTTAAAAACATGCCAAAAAAATAAAAACTGAAAAGAGGCATATCGTAATATATGCAAAAGAACCAAATATTATAGAGACACGCGTCCTAGCATGCAATACCAGGGAGATATCACTGATATTAGATGCAAATTTATGCTCTATTAAGAACTTTTAAGGAAAATACCCCGTTTTCTTTGAGTTACCCTTCGTTCCCATATGCTGCGGATTGCGGAAAAACGAAATGCGATATCCGCATTCTCTTTGCGGAAAAATAGCAGAATATTTTCCTGAAAAACGCATTTTGAATGCGGAAAAATCGCATGCAGAATAAGTCCAAGCTAAACAAGTTATTTTTAGATTCTTCTTAGAATGATTCTATCTCCAACTGCAGCTGCTACTGCCCTTGTTTTGCTTCGCAGAAGGAGAAGAAGGGTAACATATTTCACTATTATGATTAACTTTCTCCCAAGAACTGTCTATGCCCATAAAAAAAAACAGTCTATCTTGTATATAGACCTTTTGAAAACCAGGTCCCTGGGTCCTTCCCCTCCCTTTTTAGAAATTTTTTTGTGGATGACATAGACCGTAGTGCTCAGAAGAAACCAAAACACGGAAAGACTAAGTTTTTCTTATATGGATGACAGTGCATCCCTAGTAGCTAGTATAATAATAATTTTGTAATGTATAGCAACAAATATTGCAGTTATGGTTTATTATGCAAAATTACCAAATGTTTTTCAACCATTATTGCATATAGACTTATATTAAAAAAAACAAGTTTTTTCAACTGAAAGTAAGGAGCAACATTAAATCTTAAAACGAACAGAAATTACTTCGCAAATGAGGCGGGTCGCACATTAAAAAGATAAACATAGAAAGACTAAATTTTCTGCGTATGGATTACAGTGCATCCACAATTAGCAATTCTCTTTATTTTTTAGGATTTCTTCTTTAATATATGACAACAAATATTACAGTTAAATGGTAAAAGTATATACATAAAATCATTAAACAAGCCAAAAAAGAGCCATTATTTTTCACCATTATTGTATTTAGAATTAAATTTAAAAATGAGTTTTTTTTTCAACTAAAAGTAGGGAGCAACATCGAATCTTACAACGAAAAGGATTGTTGAGCAGGGCAACCCCCTTCTATTCAGGAGGGGGTTCCAACCCTTTAATATGCTTCGATTTTTATGCTAAAGTTTGACTTTTTGTTCCAACCACTTAAAAACGACTCCTGAAATACTTCGTTCCTTCCTTACAACTCATTACCATGAATTGTCTGATAAAATAAATATTCATTAAAAATCTGGGACAAAATAGTCCCCTTCACAGTAGATACAGTAACTACAATTTTAGACGAGAAAAAAACAAATTAAAAAAAAATTATATCAGGCGATTATTTCTGTTTAAAAAGATGGGATGGGCAGCACTTAAGCCCCAATTAAATGACCAATAAACGTTTGTACTATTTATTTTCAAAGATTTAATTCAACCCCCCCCCCCCTTTTTTTTGCTAAGAGAGTCAAAGCCAGAACGTCAATGGTGGGTGAGACCTGTCCTTCAGAAAAGAGAGAATTCTGGGGCATATATTATTCTTATTGAGAATCTAAGACAACAGGATTCTCAGTGGTGTTTTGATCATATGCGAATGATGCCAGATCAGTTTCAGTATATATTCCAGCTTGTTAGAGATAAAATATCAAAAAAGGACACAAGATGGAGAAGAAATATTGGTGGAGAGGAAAGATTAGCTCTTACACTTAGATATTTAGCCACTGGAGATAGCAAACGTTTGCTATCTTTTCAGTATTTAATTGGTAGGTCCACTGTAGCTAAAATAATTGCTGAAACTGTTAAAGCTATATGAGAAACCTTCCAAGCCATTGTGATGAAGGTCCCTACTATTGAAGACTTTGAACAGATTTCAAGAGCTTTTGAAGAAAGGTGGAACTTTCCGAACTGCATGGGTTCCATAGATGGCAAACATATAAGATGTAAATATCCGACAAACTAAGGCTCAGTGTTCTACAACTATAAAAGTTTCTTCAGTATTGTTCTTCTAGCTGTTTCTGATGCAACATACAAGTTCATAGTTGTGGATATCGGTGCAGAAGGAAGTGCTAGCGATTCTGGGTTGTTCTCAAACAATTCTTTTGGAAAACAACATTCTAGAAAGTACAATAGAATCACCCCCACAAAAAGTCATTAGAACCCATAGTTTACCACCTGTATTTGTTGGGGATCAGGCTTTTCCATTAAGAAATAATTTTATGAGACTTTTCCCTGGAAATGAACACAATTTATCACGCTCTAAGAGATTTTTTTATCACAGATTATCAAGGGCTAGAATGAGCGTTGAGAATGCATTTGGAGTGTTAGCTGCTCGCTAGAGAATATTTTACAGGCAATAGATAGTAAATTAGAGACGGTTAAGAACATAACCATGACATGTGTATGCCTTCATAACTATCTAGTAGCCGAGAGCTCCGATTGCTGTAATTCAAGCCTTACTGACACTATTCGAGGAATCGGAGAAATTATACCTGGTCGGTGGAGGGTATCAGAGCCTTCTTTTTGGAGCAGCCATTTGAACCAGCAATGGTCAAATAATCACACACTCCTGGCCAATGAGACTCGAAAAAAATTTCAAGAATATTTCAATTCTCATGATGGACAGCTATCTTGGCAAAGTGACCATTTCTTTGGAAGTTCCAGATAACCAAAGCACAAGAGAAATACCAGTACTTATAACCATATTTTCATCAATTTGTTAAAAATTAAACAGACTTTTACTGTTTTTCGTCTTCTCTGAGAATAATTTTCCCAGTGAATGTTACACTGACTCTACCTTTCGTCAAACAAGAAAAGAAAATTAAAAACTTGTCTCTTTATTAAATCATAGTAAAAAATATTTTTGAAAAAAAAAATCAGGTCTGCACCTCATCCGTTGTTGCCAAGTCATATAACACCTGTTGAATTTTCAATTTTGCCAGGGCGTTTTTTTTCTGTCGAGTTGCTTCAGTTCATTAATGACATACGTGTCAAATGCATAATCTGGATTTTGGGCATCCTTTGTTTGCTCCAACAGCAGTTTTTATAATGGATCTTCTAAAACCTCCATTTTTTCTTATAGCTCGGTTTCTTTGGTTCCGCATATGCTGAAGAACTTGAACCACTGTAACAAAAGATTGCTTGAATTAATTATACTGAGGTAATTTGTACAGGTCAATAAAAAAAACAATCATGATTATCATCATTAAACAACCTCAAGACCAAAACATAATTAGAAGATAACTGAAAGGTTGGGGTAGATTAAATATTTTCAATTGTTGAACTTAAACAAATTAAAAATTATTAAGACTTTAAGGAGAAAATATCACTATATAAATATTAAACTGTCAATATCCATTCAGTGGGGATTGAAAAAAAAACAGTATTATCATCATTAAATAACCTTAAGACCAGAACATAATTTGTACAGGTCAATGAAAAAAAAACAATCATGATTATCATCATTGAACAACCTCAAGACCAAAACATAATTTGAAGTTAACTCAGAGTTTGGGGTAGATTAAATGTTTTCAATTGTTGAACTTAAACAAATTAAAAATTTAATGTGTAGCATGTTGCATTTAAAGTTATTGAATTAAGCCTAAAGTACAAAATTAGTACGGCTCTCTATTAGAATGAACCACTCTATAGTGGGGGTAAATCAGTAAAGTCAACTATTTAATAACTAAAAGTTAAGCTTTTATAAAAGCACAAAGTTTGGGTGTTGAGACATGTTGGAGTCTCAAAATGAATCATAGCTGAAAGAATGACTAACTTCACTGAAGTGAATGAATTAATATATTGAAAAACTCTTAAGCTAAACAAAATAGACAGAAAAAAATAAATAAAAAGGGAACATAGACTCAATGAATTCAACCATCAAAGGAAAATAAAAATATGTAATATTTTGCCAGTGAATATGAATTTTAACTGTGAAATCTAATAATGCTTCATTTCAGGTTTTGTAACTCCTAGAGCAGGAGTGAATTAGTGCCTACTTGCATTAGGAGACTGCTAGCAACTTTTCAAAATTAATTCATTATGGCAACTATTGAAAGCAAGTTCCAAACTTCATTAAGGGATATATTATCTACTATTATATGCTTGTATAGCATGATGAAAAGGGTAAAGATGTAGATTAGCTACCACCAAAAAGAACACTTATTTACTGTGTATTATCCAATCAATTGGCCTTTCAAACATCACAGGAAAATAAAATATGCAATATTTTGCCAGTGAATATGAATTTTAACTGTGAAATCTAATAATGCTTCAGTTCAGGTTTTGTTCCTGGAGCAGGATTGAATCAGTGCATAATTGCATTAGGAGAATGCTAGCAACTTTTCAAAAATTAATTCATTAAGGCAAATACTGAAAGCAAGTTCCAAACGCCATTATGGGATATATTATGCACCATTATATGCTTATTTAGCATGATGGAAAGGGTAAAGATGTAGATTAGCTACCATCAAAAAGAAAACTTATATACTGTGTATTATCCAATGAATTGGGCTGTAAGATGCATAGATACTGTCCAGTAGGAGCAGGATATATTGTAGTCTATATTCTGGTTCAATTGGCAGGAGTTTTACAAATTAAACCACAAGGATAGCTAGCCTAATCTGCACCTTTAACAAAGAAGAAACAAATAAACCAAAAAGTGCAAATATTGAATAAATAACTAAAGACAAAGAAATGAAAACATCTAGGCTGTGTCGCAAAAACTGGAATAAGCCTTTTTCAAATAAGTATAAAAATGATGTCATTTCACTAGTTGATAGATAGTCTATCATCCATCCATCCTAGGGCAGAACTAAGGTAGATAGGCGTGGACTAAGGGTAATTCAAATGGTCTCTGAGTTCTAGCCAAGAATTACTGCACAGATACTGTCCAGTAGGGCCAGGATATATGGTAGGCTATGTCCTGCTTCTATTGGCAGGGACTCTGCACCCTCCACTGAAGGGGTAGCTAGCCTTATCTTCACCTTTAGCAAAAAAAAGAAGCAAATAAACCAAAAAGTAAAAATATCAAATAAATAGTTAAAGAAAGGAAAATGTCCAAGCTGTGTTTACTGTTTAGCCTACCTGATAGTCTAGTCTCCCTGGAAACTTGTTCCCACGCCTTGACCAGCTGAATCTTGTTATGGTGGTCTTTGTGACTTTTATTGAAGAGCAATTCTTGAAATCGAATTGATATTATCAATTTTTCAACAGTTCCATTTTTATAAATATCAATTATTCTTCAGTTGCTAATCCGCACGCGTTTTTCCGCAAGTATTGAAAAATTTCAACGCATGCGGATTTGCGTTTTTCCGCAATATCGCAAAAAAAAATCTTTGCGGAATATGTAAATCCGCAACGATTTTCCGCAATCCGCATCATGTGGGAACGAAGAGTTGAACTCATGAATATATCACAATATCCTGACAATGTACGGCTGACAAACCCCCCCCCCCTAACAATCCTTTTGAGAGGGTGAGCTGAAATTAGTGGTACATTTAAACCATACTAAGAGGTATTTTTGAAGGACTTTTAACGAAATGCATCGTTTCTTCTACAGGTAGGTTAGATTTCAGTCCCCCTCTACCGAAAAATTCAATAAACGCCTCTCGCCTTATCTTTAAGCTCTAGAGTGTACTGGTCCAAGGCAACGCATGCAACAATGCCATACTATTACTGCTCTCTGGCACCCCTTTGACATTGCCCCATCTCCCCCGAGACATCTTTAAAATATTTCATAATAAAAAGTATACCTTTAAATCCCGTGATTCAAGTTTTCGCAAGCCAAGCTCATGTTTATAACCGTGCATCTGACCCCGTTTATCTCAAACCTCGTTCAACAGAACTCCCAATTTTTGTATAACCTCCTTTTGTCCCAGCCCTCACCCCCCTGACATCACGTCATCATTCCTAAGCCATTTTTCAGTCATTTCATAATAAAAAATGTGCATTTCAATCCTGTGATTCAAGTTTTTGCAACCCAAGCCTATCATGATGCCCCACAAAACACTCCACGCCACCATGACATTACATCCCCTCCACCCCTCTAAAATCCATGTGGCCCCAATCTCTCATCAACCCCCTAGGGCATTTTCAATCTTTTCGCTCCGAAAATAAGCTAATGAATCTCATTAAACAGTATTTTATTACTTGCACACTTATTCTTTGCTAGAGAGTTATACTCCAAGCAATTCACGCAACAATAGATCACTATTACTGCTCTGCGGCACCCCTCAGACATCGCCTCATCTCCCCCCAGATATCCTTCAAACATTTCATAATAGAAATTATGCCTTTAAATCCCGTGATTCAGGTTTTTGCAACCCAAGCCAAGTTTTTACAATCATGATGCCCTACAAAACGCTCCACACCACCATGACATTACACCCCAGCCTTCCATCATCCATGTGGCACGAATCCCTCATCAACCCCCTAGGGTATTTTCAACATTTTTGTTCCGAAAATACGTTAATGAATCAGAGACAACGCTATAACGTTGCCTATAGTAAAGGCAATACGGCTCCAATATTTTATTATTTACTTATTATTTTTTTCCCAGAGGCACTTCATATGGAAGGGGTCGTCGTTAAAACTTCAAAGGGGGTTCATTCAATTGTAAATCGAGAGTTCTAGTGCCCTTTTTAAGGGTCAACAGTGATTGGAAGGCAACGAACAACCCTTCCACGCCCACAATTCCCCAAAAAACATCCAATCAAAATTTTGAGATAGCCATTTTGTTCTACGTAGTTGATTTCCAGATAGAAACTATTTTTTTGAAAAGGACACTCCCTCACAGCCCTCAGGGCAAGGGTTTTAAGTTATTTCCTGAGGGCATATAAGCTTTTTATAGTAAGCTTTGTCGTAGTAACTTAAAAAAGGGCTCATTCGATTGGAAATTCAAAGGGATAGTGCCCTTTTTAATAATCGAAAGTGATTGGAGGGCAACTATCCCCCCTCTCACGTCCACCTTTTCCCCTAACACATCTAATCAAAATTTTGAGATAGCAATTTTGTTCAACGTGGTTGAAAATTCTGGAAATTAGGTCTTTGATGATGACACGCTCCCCCCCCCCCCCACAGCCCTCAGGGCAAGGGTTGAAAGTTATACCCTGGGGGCATATAAGGTTCTTATAGAAAACGTTGTCATAGAAACTTCAAAGAGGGCTCATTCGATCTGAAATTTAAATGGCTAGTGCCTTATTTAATAGTCGAAAGTGATTGGAAGGCAACTAAAACCCCTTCCACATCCACCATTTCCCCAAACACGTCCAATCAAAATTTTGAGATAGCCATTTTGTTCAACGTAGTTGAAAGTTCTGGAAGTTATATCTTTGAGCATGACATCCCCCCCCCCCGAGGTCTTCAGGGTAAGGGCTATAAATTATGCCCTGGGGGCATATATGGTTCTTATGGAAAGAATGTTCGTATAAACTTCAGAGAGGGCTTATTTGATTGAAAATTGAAAGTTCTAGTTTACTTTTTAAGCGTCAAAAAATATTGGAGGGTTACCAGCCCCCTTTCCCAGCCCCCTTTCCCATGCCCTGGGGGCATATATGGTTCTTATGGAAGGGATACTCGTATAACCTTCAAAGAGGGCTCATTTTATTGGAAATTGGAAGTTCTAGTTCGCTTTCTAAGAATCAAAAAAGAAAGGAGGGCACCCAGCCCTCCCCCCTCCACTCCCTTTTTTTCTTAGATCCATCTGATAAGAACTTTGAGATAGCCGTTTTTTTTAAATAGGTGAAACACCATATAACGAAGACTTCGGGGTCGACACAGTCACCCAGGGCCCGAAGGCAGACGTTGTAAGTTATGTCCTGGCTGAATATATGGTTCTTATGGAAGGGATTCTCGTAAAAACTTCAGATAGGGCCAATTTGATTGTAAATTGAAATTTCTAGTTCAGTTTTTGAGATTCAAAAAAGATTGACGGGCAACTAGACCCCCCCACGCCCCTTTTTTCCCGAATGCAACCGATAAAAAATTTGTGATAGCTTTAAGTTAAAAATTGTTCAAAAGTCAGATAACAAGAACTCAGGTGTCGACACAACCCCCAGGGCCCTGGGGCAGGCGTTGTAAGTTATGCCCTGAGGCATATATGGTTTTTATGAAAGGGATACTCGTATAAACTTCAAAGAGGGCTAATTTTATTGGAAATTAAAAGTTCAAGTCCACTTTTTAATAGCCAAAAGAGATCCGAAGGCGAATAGCCCCCCCCCCTTCATACCTTCTTTTTCCAAACCCATCCGCTACAAATTTTGAGATAGCCAGTTTTTAAAAATTGTTCAAAAATTAGATAACAAAAACTCCTGTGT
Organism: Artemia sp. Qi Xiang Cuo; assembly: GCF_049724085.1. Lineage (NCBI taxonomy): Eukaryota > Metazoa > Arthropoda > Branchiopoda > Anostraca > Artemiidae > Artemia > Artemia sp. Qi Xiang Cuo. The sequence continues at coordinate 19,016,170 of NC_142809.1, read as the reverse complement.
CAACAAAACCCCCAGAACCCAGGGGGTAGGCGTTGTAAGTGTTGTCCTGGGGGCGCATATGGTTTTTATGAAAGGGATGCTCGTATAAACTTCAGAGAGCGCTCATTTGATTGGAAATTGAAAGTTCTAGTTCACTTTTTATGAGTAAAAAGATATCCGAGGGCAATTAGCCCCCCTCCCCCACGCCTTCTTTTCCCAAACCCATCCGCTACAAATTTTGAGATAGCCAGTTTTTAAAAATTGTTCAAAAATTAGATAACAAAAAGTCCGGTGTCAACACCACCCCCCAGGAGCCACGGGAAAGGAGTTGTAAGTGTTGTACTGTGGGCGTGTATGGTTCTTATGAGAGAGATGCTCGTATAAACTTCAGAGAGGGCTCATATAAATGAAAACTTAAAGTTATAGTTCAATTTTTAAGAATAAAAAGATATACGAGTGCATCTAGCCCCCCCCCACAAACCCTTTTTCCCCAAGCCTATCTGATAAAATTTTTAAAATAGGCATTTCATTAAAAATACTTCGAAGGTCAGATAAGAAAAACTCCTGTGTCGACGGAGCCCCCCATGGCCCGGAAGCAGGCGTTGTAAGTAATGCTCTGGTGGCATATATCGTTTTTATGGTAGGATGCTTGTATAAACTTTGGAGAGGGTTCATTTGATTGGAAATTGAAAGTTCTTGTTCACTTTTCAAGAGTCAAAAGAGATTGGAGGGCAACTAGCCCCCCCCACCCTCTTCGCCCTAAATACATCGGATAAAAATTTTGAGATAAGAATTTTGTTAAAAATAGTTCAAAGTTCAGATAACATAAACTGTTGTGTCAGCACAGCCCCCCAGGGCCCGAAAGTAGACGTTGTAGCTTATGCCCTGGGGGCATATATGCTTACTATGGAAGGGATGCTCGTATAAATTTCATAGAGGGCTCATTCGATTGGAAATTAAAAGTTGTAATTCACTTTTTAAGAGTAAAAAGTGATGGAAGGGCAGCTAGCCTCCCCCCATACTCCATTTATTTTTTCCCTGATGCATTTCATATAGAAGGGGTCGTCGTAAAAAAAACTTCAAAGGGGGCTCATTTCAAAGGGAGCAAACTTTTTTCACTTTGATATTGTTACTTTGATATCAGTTTTGATACTTTGATGAAGATTTGATTTTTTTAAGTTGGATTTTGAAATAAGGAATTTTTAAAAACTTGAAACTTTTTTGCAATCAAAAACGAACAAAAACTAATTAAAAAAAACTTTCCGAAAAATAAGTTTCTCAAAGAAAAGTAAACAAAAAAAAAGAAAAGAAAAGAAAAAACCTGTCAAAATTCAAACTCAAAACGACCAGAAATTACTATTAAAGATTAAATGAAACCCAAAACGAACAGAAATTGAATAAACAGTCATAGGAAAAAACACACAAGTAATAATATAAATGAATAAATAGATCTTAAAGCGAGTAATGCTTAGATTGAATATGAAAATCAAGCTTAAAACGAGAAAAAATATTTTGCTATTGAAGTATAAAAGAAACTTAAGACGAGCAGAAATTAAACAAACAATCAATGTAAACAAACATGCAATATATATTAATGTAAATGAATAAATATATCTTAAAACAAGTGCAACTTGAATTAAATATGCAAATCAAGCTTGAAATGAACAAAAATCACTACAAACAAGAATTTGGGTATCGCCTCCTTTTCTCACTGTAAAAGTCAAAAACCTACAGCGTCATTGGCGCTTTACTGAAAACTACATGCGTCTTGAACAGTCTTGGAGAGTATAAACAACATCAAATTGAATATTTGATATATAATGATATTAGCTGTTGAAAAATCCATCATTTCAAGTTTATTTCACTATAATTTTTTTTTTTTTTCAATGCTGTAAGAACTGGAAAAGAAAATATTTTTAATATAATTTGTTTTCAGTGAAACACCAATCACGCAGTTGGCTTTTGGTTTTTAGTTACAGTTAAGGAAGGGGGCAGTATCCAAACTCTTGTTTGTAGTGAAATTATATTCATCTTGAACAACTATAGAAAGAACTAATAAATTAAACTGAATATTTGATGTATAATGATATTGATTGCTGATAGCTCATCAGTTCAAAATTTTGCTATAATTTTAATTTTGATTTTCAATATTAAGTAGAAAAGAAAATATTTTTAATAAAATTGGTTTTCAGTAAAGCGGCAATGGCGCAGTTGGTTTTAGACTTTTACAGTGAGAAAAGGAGGCGAAACCCAAACTCTTGTTTGTAGTATTTTTCACTTTCTATTGAAAATACCGAAAAAAGTATTTTGCAAAACGTTGGGGGAGCGCCCTCGCCTCAATTATGATCCTTATGGGTGTTTGCCATCCCTCCAAAGATTTTTACTCCCGTCTAGGTTTTGAAAAATATCTTGTTTGGTTCTAGGTTTTGAAAAAAATTTATGTATCAAACTTCATTGAAAAATGTTTTTTTCATGTATTTTTTCATCGAAAAATTGAAAAAACAATAACCCCCTCCCCAGGACTTTGAAAATACATTTCCCCCCCTGACATTTCTGTGAATTGTCACTACTTGCAACTCAGAAACTTTTCGTGCTTATTAGTAGCTTAAAATTCCTTACAAAAGAACCAATCAGCTTTTACATTTTTTTTTTTGTTAGAATCTCAAGATTGCAAACAGCAACAACAACAAGATGGATTTGTTTGGGTTTTTTTTTGGAAATACGCTCGAGGAGTAACCGGCTTAATGAAATACATCAGCTAATTCAATCGAATTAAAGAACACAGCTTTTAAAACGGAAGTACAGGACAATCCTCTCCCTTTTTCTCTTCCTGCGCAGCTGCACAGTTCCTAAGATACTGCACAGGTTTGATGTGAATCAAATACAGTGTTGATCGAATCCATCACCTGGGCCTGAGCTTTAAAGCAATGATTCAAGATTCATCGACAGAGATTTCTTAAATGAAAGTACTCCAAAAAAGATATTTTTTTAAATCTAGAGAGTGGGGGAGTCAATTCGCCTTCTCCAGCTCACGCCACTGTCTTCTGGACCTGATATCTCTCTGCTCAAACCAGGGATGGGATGGAGGTGTGTTTGCGAAAACTCACTTCAGGGTACCAAGGTACGAATGGTTCCTTGCACTAATAAGTCCGTGATTCCAATAGAAGAGCACAAGAATTTGGAGTAGGTATTTTTTGAACTCTCAAGGGGATTATGGATAATATTTTCAGAATTCATCAGTCTTGATTTACTCCAACTTTCCCTTACAGCATACACAGGGTAATTATGCGAAGAATGAACAAAATTTCGAAATAAAAATTGTACATGCCTGGCTATTGAATTGTAAAATCTTTTATTCAATGAGAAAGAAATTTAAAAACCACAAAACTGAAATAAAATATTTTGATTTGTCGATAAACTAAAAAAATCAGAAATTTTTTCATATTAATAGAAAGAAAAATTTTGCGCTAGGCGTCTTTGAGTTTCCATTCCAGAGATTTCCCTACCCTACCTCTTTAGTGGGCTCCAACAAATTTCCAAAAATTTCTTTGTCTAGCCGAGAAACTTTCAAATTACAGATAAAAGGGATTAAAAACGCAATTTCAACCTTAGGAAAGCGTTTTGAAGCATCTGCCTTCATTCCATTTCTACTTGTAAGGTTTAAAAATGTATAAAAAATAAGCCACAACTTTTGAAAATATTCCAGCAAATTTCCAAACGTTTCTTCGTCTAGCCAAAAACTTTACAAAGTTATAGATCAAATGGATCAAAAACGCAAGTTGGAACATGGTAAAGTGTTTTCAATCACCTACCTTCACTCACTTCCTGCTTCCAAGAATTAAAAGAGTCTTATAAAAATAAGTCCTAACTTAGGAGGAAAAAAGTCTGGCTTATTTCAAAATCTAGCATCAAAACTTCACACATTTACCCAAACATTCACTCTCCCGTTTTAAACTGTACATTGCATGCAATCATTGAACAAAAATAGATTGTAACTAAATTCCAAAATAACATTTTCATAAAAAAAAAAAAAAAAAAACGGCAGCATCTCCAACTTCGACAAAGTACCCAATGCAGAATCTAAGGGAAAATCAAGACTTTACCAACTTTGATCAAAACTTAAAAAAAAAAGTTGGAATAACTGGACAAAATTCTGTTTTATTGGTGTTAAAGGCATAAGTTATCATAATCTTGTGACAGATTCGTGGAGATTATGATAACAAGTGATTGATTTGTTTGCAGTTGCGGTTTTATGTATTGTTAATTAAGCAGCGGCAACACAATCCAGGAAATAAATAAGGGCGTGGTTTGCCTATAATAAGCCACCAAAAGTGACTAAACATCATCAGCGAAAGCATGACTTATTTCCCAATAGCTTATTTCAATTAACGCTTTGTATGAAAAACCATTCCAAAATACAAAGGCATGCTTGCCAACCAAGTGTTAGAAACAACTTACAGGGTAGCATTCTTCATATTCCCGGGGAAGAGGTCACTGTCAATCGTGTGTATATGCAATTTGAGCGCCTCCAGCCATGTGTCCAAATCCTCCTTTTTCTCCTACCTCAAGTCAAGTTTTTACACATACCCTTTAACATCTGTGTAGCTTCAGCGTTCAAAATCACAGCATAGGTATCTATATATACCTCGGCTGTGGTTCAAAACCGATATAGTCTAATCCTTAGTTCCATAGGCCGAAAACTGGTAAAAAAAATTGGACTAAATATCACTGAAACGAAATGAGGAGCAAACATAGATAATCTTGATTATTGAAATGGCTAAGTTCAGTTTATAGGCAGACTGGAACAAAGTGTTTATCCCCCTTCCCGCAGGCCCCTCCCCAAAGTCACAATTTGAATAAAGGCCTTACTTTGAAACTTAGCCCTTACTCCCTGCCAAAATCTGAGGTCCACTCGGTCCCCTCTGCAACACTTCTGTTGATCAGAGAAAAAACAAACTAACAAATAACATGTGGGAGACACTCTTTACTAAGGAAATACTAGTATGCAGGGTTACTGCCCAGTGAAAAAATCACTAGATTTTAATGATTTCTTAGAGATTTCTTTCCGTGATCTAGTGATTTATGTGATGATTTAGTAATTTTTCTTTTGTGTAGGCAATATGAAAAATCGCTAGAAATATTGAGACATCACCAGGGCTGGCAACCCAGCTAGTATGTTCCCTCTGATGCCAGACCACTGTATATAGGCCTAAACTTGGATTTTTTTTTTTTTTTTTTTTTTTTTTTTTTTTTGTATCTAAATTTATCTACAGTGTGTCTGACTTAATACTAGTCCACATTGCGGTTTAATTTAAATTTGACTGCTTACCTAATTTATATTATGCAATGGAACTGATGACTCAATGTTTTTTTATATGCTAAAATTGAAAAATGAAAAAGACGAATAGCTTGCTGAAGTTTTACGATGGGAATGAACCTAATTGTTGTAAATATTATTTTGAGGGTTGACCATGAAGTTACCAAATTTATCACCAGCGTCAAAAATAAAGAGACATATATTTCTTGTTTCCAGGAAGTGGAACGTGCAAACACAAAACAGGGTTGCCACTAGCCCAAAAATAAAATCATTAACATCTTGAGGAAGAAACACTAAATGAGCATAAGAATGAATAAACTGATAATTTGCCAGCTTTCTTTTTGAAAGCGGCAAAGAGGGTGCGTGCTATGTTAGTAAGTTCGTATCGCAAGTACTTCAAAATGTTGATGATAAACAAAGTTAAGTTTCCTGTTTACTTTGGATTCCCGTAAAAAAATTCTTAGCTACACGAGACGAAACAGCAAAGTGTTCAAAAGTCATAATAAAAAAGTGAAATATTTTATCAGAGATTTAAAGGGAAATATTTGTGATCATATGGCTGGTCGCTTTAGTTAAACCTTGTTGAAATCAGTCATCAAAGAGTTCGTGGCAACGAACTGTAAGTAAAAAGCAAATCGGCCCAATAGTAACCAAACCTCTAAAAAAAGGAATTTTTATAACAATTAATGTGTCAAAAAATTGACTTTTTATGGTGATTCCAAATGTTATGCTGATTCTTTAAGTTTAATTTTACTCGTCAAAAGCTAAGAACCTGAGAAAATTTGCCTTATTTTTAAAAAGGGGGAAAACACCCTTGGCAAAAGTCAAGTGATCTTAACGAAAATCATACTTTCAGACCCAGAATAGCAGAGAACCATTTTGTAGAGGTTTCAAGCTCATATCTACAAAAATATGGTTTTTTGTTTGTTTTTTTTTTGCTAGAAGAAAGATCACAGATGAATGTTTATCTGTTTTTTTGTTGTTTTTCTTCCAGGGGTGATTTTATCGAACAAATGGTCTTAAAATTTCGAAAGATGGTTCGTGCGAGTGAAGATTAAATGTTCTACTGCTCATTTTGAGTGACCAAAAAGTTGGGGGGGGAAATTAGCCCCCCTCTGATACCCTTTTTACCAACATAATTTCGAAGTAGCCACATGGTTCAGTATAGTTAAAAGGTCCAACAAATGTTGGACCTTTTAACACGACAAGAACTCCCAAAGCTCCTGGGGAAAGGGCTGCAAACTATAGAATTTGCATATTGTTTATATAGCATTTGTTCTTGGGAAATATAGGGACATTTTGCTAGGAGATTTTTTCGGGGGAGGGGGGTGTTCCTCAGGGAGAATTTTCCGTGGTTAGGAAATTTCCGCGAGAATTTTTTGGGGGAAATTTTACATGGGTGAAATATCTCTGAATTCGTATACAAAATAATTTTTATTTGTCTTAATCTTCTTTGGCTGTTCAGTTTTACATGTGGAGAGAATGTGCTGGGAGATTTGTCCGGGTGGAATTTTCAGTGGGGATTGGAATATTGGGGGGATTTTTTTCTGTTGTCTTAGGAAAATTTTCCATCGAGGAGAGATTCCCGGCATGATTTGAAAAATAATCCGAAATTAAATAATTTTAATGGTAATTTTTGTGGGAAGATTCTTAATTGGAAAATTTTCTGCGGAGGGAGGGAGCAGATTTTTCAGCCCAATTTGAAAAACGATGAGAAATTTTAAAATAAGCAAGTTTTTTCAACTGACAGTAACGAGCGACATCAAAACCAAAACGGACAGAAATTATTTCATATATAAGGGCGGCAGCCCCCCTTCTCAATCCTTCACTTTTACACTATAGTTTGACTTTTTGTACCCCAATTCTTTAAGAACGATTCCTGAAACACTGGGGTCATTTAATTGGAATGTAAAGGTTTTTTGAAGCATTTTTAGCGCAAAAGGCGAGGGATTAAGGAGTGGGCAGCCTCCCTCATATTCGGAATAATATCTGACCATTTAAATTTTAATGTCGCTTCTAATTTCAGTTGACAAAATATTTGTTGAAAAAACTTTATTTTATTTAATAGGGGATAGGAGCGTATAAATGAATAGCTGGGAAATATGGAATACCAAGGCTTTGACTTAGTTTATTGGTGTCATCAGTAGTGAGGGGGTTCAAGACTCCATGACGCAGGTAGCAGATGCCCATAGGATTTCCATGAACAGGCACCAGGATTTCCATGAAACAGGCATCAGGATTTCAGGCGCATGCCCCTGTGACGTCACACAACATACTCCCGGTTTCTCTGACACAGGTACCAGGAATTCCATGACACAGGTACCAGGATTTCAAGCGCTTGCCCCGGTGACGTAACACAACACACCCCCAGTTTCCATGGCACAGGGACCAGGATTCCCATGACATTCTTTGTTTCCGTGATCAGGTGTTACATCAATGTTTACCTATATAATATGGATGATACAATCTTGCTTCAGTATTAGAAGAAACACAGGTAGCAAGATTCCCACAAAACCCAGGATTTTAAAGATGTCCGACTTTTAAATTGTCAGCAGGTCTTTAGTAACTGGAGTTGACGTAATCTTGTGTAACCTTGCTTCAGGAACCAGTGGGGAATCCCCACTTGTAACTGAGCACGGCGCCCGCGTGGGTATTACGTAATAACAGCGCACACATGAAAACAAACTTATAAAAGGATATACTATAAACAAAAAAACCTCAATAAATTAAAGAGAGATGGGGGCTTTTATCAATCGTTTACAGAGGGAGGGGCTAATATTAGAGCTATATTTAAGCCCAATTGAGCTATTTCCGAGAGCCTTAAACGAAAATACCACATTTCTTTGAGCCAAGACTATTAATATTTCCCAACACTGTGACAATATGCAGCTATCCCCCAGTAGTATCCCTACAATCTATTCTAAGTTACCCATAGCCAGGATTCCTATGACGCCCTTTTAAGTCATGACAGCCATAGTAGTTTCAGATAGGATTTTAAAGGCAATCCCTTTTACGTCACGACATCCCTGGTAGGATTCCCATGACAAGCCCTCCCGGGATTTTCATGGCATGTACTGTTACGTCAAGACACTCCTAGCAGATTCTCATAAGTTTCCACGACATGCCCTGTTTCCGTGACCAGGTGACGCAATCTTGTTTCAGTATTAGAAGGAACACAGCTGGCAAGATTCCCATGAAATCCGTGTTTAATATAGATGACCCCATCGTACTTGACATGTTATATCATAGGGGATTTTAACCTACGTAATTGGAGTTGGGACACATGCGTGACATAGTGGATTTATCAGAAATAACTTATGACAGCACACACGTTAGTCTTGCGTGATGACAGCGCACTTGTTGCGTAATGACGGCACACATAAGGGTCTTATATAATGACGTCGTTCATGTTGCGTAATGACGATGCATACCTTACGTAATGACGGCGCACAGGTGGCTGTTGCATTTGACAGCGCACATGTTACGTAATGGCAGCGCACACATCAATGTCACGTAATACTTTTTTACATTCTATTTTTCGTCGAGATGTTCAAGGCGTTTCTTGTTTTCCTTTCAAAGTGTTTTTTCTTTCTTTCAAGGTTTTTTTCCTTTCTTTCAAGACGTTCTTTTTCTTTAGTTCTTTGTCCTCGGTAGGACTTGGAAGGTCAATCAATTCAATGGAACAACGCCCGAAGCGTCAGAAGCAGCTGAATATTTTCATTATTTTTTCCTGGCTAATATATCCTAGAAATAACCTACTCCAAATGAAAGAAATTCCTATTTGTCAAGCAAGCTTAGAATGACATGTTTCTTACATCTGTGATAACTAGCACGCAGAGGGAGCATATCTATTTCCAAAACTTGCACGAGTTCATTAAGTAATGCTTTTAGGGAGTGATAGCAGATAATATTATTGATTGTTCTTAATGTATTTTTAGTAATAAGGACGAAAGGGGACTACAAGATGCTTAAATTGTGGAAACGCTTAGGTATTGTAGATTCATCCTAAACAAGGAATCTAAAAAAGACACAGGGTTATATACAAACAAATTTTTTAATAAAAACAAACTTACAACATTAGTAAAACACACAAAAAGCAGTTAAAAACATGACAAACGGAAAAAACATAAACATGCGTGAATAAAAGAAAGGTATGGGTCCTAACAGGCACTTTCAGGGAGGGAGGGTTAATATTAGAGGTAAATTTCTGGGCACTATTTGGATATTTCCGAGAGCCCTTAACGAAATACAGCGTTTCTTTGAGTGCAAGCTATATTTTCAGTCCCCTCTCCGTGGAAAAATTTCTTTAACGCCTCCACCTTAACTGTTAAGCTGTAGAACATGCTACTCCATGTAATTCACGCCACAGTGCCACACTATTAATGCCCTGCAGCACCTCTGACATCACATCATCACTTCCAAAACACTTTTCAGACATTTCTTGTTAAAAATTACACATTCGATCCGGTGATTCAAATTTTCGCAAGCCAAGCCTATCATGATGCTTCGCAAAACACCCTCACACCATCACAGCTTTACAAACCTGCCCCACTGCCATCCACGTGGCACCTCACTCATCACCCCTAGAGCATTTTCAACCTTTTCCTTCCGAAAATAAGCTTATGAATCTAAATTAAACACTTTTATTAACACAGCGAGAACTCGGCGTTTCTTTGCTAGAACGTGGTACTCCAAGCAATTCACGCCACAAAGAAATTATTTGACTGCCCCTCTGACACCCCATTCATCATCTCCATGACATTTTCAGACATTTCTTATTAAAAATTATGCTTCAACCCATTGATTCAAGTTTTTGCAAGCCAAGCCAATCATAATAACCTCCAAGATACTCCACATCACCATGGCATTGCACACCTACCCCTTCCTTCATCCACCTGGCACTACCCCTCATTACCCTTTTAGGACGTTTTCGGCCGTTTACCACTGAAAATGAGCTTTTGAATGTAAATTAAACACTTTTTTTATTTGAACAGCAGAACTCAGCATTTCATTGCTCGAGTGTGATGCTCCAAGCAATTCCTGCCATAATAATGAACTATTACTGCTCTGTGAAACCCTCTGACACCCCTTTCATCATTCCTAAGAATTTTTCGGACATTTCTTGCTAAGAAATTATGCCTCAATCCGGTGATTCAAGTTTTTGTAAGCGAAGCCTGTCATAATAACCTCCAAAATACTCCACACCACCGTGGCATTACACACCAGCCCCCTCCGTCATCTACGTCCTCATGATCCCTAGCACATTTTCAACCTTTTACCACGAGAAATAAGCTCGTGAATCTAAATCACACATTTTTTTTTATTTGAACAGCACTATGGCACCCTCTGGCACCCCTTCATCATTCCTAAGATATTTTTCAGATATTTCTTGTTAAAAATTATGCTTCAACCCATTGATTCAAGTTTTCGCAAGCCAAGCCTTTCATGATGCTCCACAAAGCATCCCCACACCATCTCAGCTTTACATACCTGCCCCTCCGTCATCCACGTGGCGTCCCTCACTCATCACCCCTAGGACATTTTCAACCCTTTACCTCCACAAATAAGCTTCTGAAACTAAATTAAATACTGTTTTTTAACAGCAGAAATTTTGCGTTTCACTGCTAGAATGTGATTCTCCAAGGCAATTCACACCAGACAGAACTTAAAATATTTCTTCAACGAGCCTACTCCTTATTCCCACTGTTTTTATAAAAATTGGCAGCATGATGACACCCTGTACACCTGTCATCATCATTTATGCTTTTTCTAACATTTAATTACCCCCATATCGATACATAACATGTCTATAACATGTCTAGAACGAGACAACTCATTATTTTCATTGTTATGATAAAATTGGCAGCATAATGATACCTTGTGATACCCGTCATCATCATTTATGCATTTTTTCTAACGCTTAAATATCCCCAATGGATATATTTTCTATTTTCATTATTTTCCAACCATTCCCGACCAGTGCCACACTATTACTGGTCCTCTGACCCTCTACGACACCCTCACCTTCACTCCTAAGACACTTTCCAGATATTTTCCAGTTAAAAATCACGCATTACACCCATTGGTTCATGTTTTCGCAACCCAACCCTCCGTAACACACCATCTCAATTACCATCCTTTGCCGTAATATTACCGGCCACCTGACTCCCTCTGACACTCCCATCTTCATCCCTAAGACATTTTTCAGATATTTTCCAGTTTAAAATCACGTATTGAATCCATAGGTTCATGTTTTAGCAACCCAGCCCTTCGTAATATGGCATGTCAAATCACGCCAACCTGCCACATTATTGGTGTCCCGTGAGAACTATATGGTACATATTATCATTCCTAAGACATTCTCCAGATATTATCATGTAAAAATTCACGCATTAAATCTATTGATTCATGTTTTTCGCAACCCATCCCTCAATGATACACCATGTCGATACACACCACCTTAGCACACTACTCTTTGTCCTTTGGCACTCTCTGACATCCCATCTTAATTCCTAAGACATCTTCAGACATTTCTTTTTAAAAAATTTCAAAAATTCAATCCATTGATTCATGTTTTTGCAACCCAACCCTAGGTGATACACCATGTCAATTCACACCACCGTGCCACAGCCCTCTGGCACCCTCTGACATTCCTTTATCATCCTTAAGAAATTTCAAGATATATTTACCCCTGGTTACAACGCTTTCACATCTAATTCTGCTGTCTTCCGACCCGGTACAACCGACTTCAGCTCCATCTATGCCCTATCCGATCCCAACTCTAAATCCGGCTGCGGTTGCGTCAATTCCAGATTCCCCACTTCTAACCCAAATTCCACAATTCTGATTCCACCAATTCCGCACGAAGTTCCAATATTTCCAAGCTTTTGTTTGCGACTCCTCCGTAGTAATCTATGGCTGCTTATTGACTATAGCTAGTTTATTTTTCGTTTTCGAGCATTATCATATGTACATTGGAAGGATAAACACTGACATCTTATTTTAAAAGGTGAAATTAAAATATTTCAAGAAAGTGTGCACTCATGATAAGGTTGTCGTAGCATTGAATGCCAAGAAAGAAAAATATTTGAATTGTGAAACAACTATTGATGGGAATCTTATTGGAAATGCACGTGTGCGTTGCCATGACAGCAGGAAGTTAAATTCCATATGAGTACCTAAAAATTCAACATTGTTAGAGGTGGATATACCAGAGTTAAATTCCCAGAATTGATAGTGCTCAAAGAGAATTCGAACATAAAACTTTTAGTTGATGACGAAGGCCAACTTCTTGTTTATGCAACTGGTAACATATTACCCGTTGATAGATCATATCACCATCTTTCTGGGGCTAGCATTCAACAAAAGACAAGAAGAAGACAGGCTTACCTTTCTATCAGTATCATAAACCAAATCGTGTCCAGGTGCCAAAATTGCAAACTACGTAAAAATAACGTCGTAATTGACAGTGAAACGGCGAGTAAAAAAAAGAGCACTAGCGGAAATTATCAGCAAGGCGAATAAAGATAAATTGACGAAAAACAAAGCATCAGCTGACGTTACTGCTACCATCGTGGGTTTACCAACAGATTCAGTCCATGAAGCCAGTACTATCGATAATGAAATGTATGACAAGGCTGTTAAAACTTGTGTATACTCCCCAAAATGGGAATATGTGACCAGAAACCTTATTCCATATATAAATGGGAATTTGACCAGAAACCCTATTTGAAAACGTTTATTGACACTTTTGTCGATAAACGTTCCGAAGCAAAAACGAAGGTTGAAAAGGAAATCTTTAAACTCATTTTGAACTCAGCCTTCGGTAAAATGTGTGAGAGTGTACGTAATCGAAGTCGTTGTGACGTTGTGACTGACCCAAAAGAATGTGCTCGAATTGTTGCCGATCCAAACTTCACATCATTCACCATCATAGACTCGAATATGGTCCTCTTAAATAGAAAAAAGGAAATGTAATTCTCAATAAAAATATTGCAGCTGGCAGCGCAATAACCGAAATATAAAAAAACTCATGTTGTCATTCTATTACGTTGTGTTTAGGCGCCAATGGCGGGGGGAGGGAGAAGTTCAAGTATATTATGGGGATACCGATTCACTTTTGATAAAAGTTTGAACAGCGAATTTATTGGAAGATTTGGAAAAAGGCGCGCAAATTAGCTCTCGAAAGGACTTTACCAACTGGGATGAGCCCATTTACCCGGAACTAGTGAAGTGTCAGTCCCCAAATCAGTTATTAATATTAAAATCAGAGACGGGAAATGACTTGATTTCCAGTGGTGTGCTTGCAGATCCAAAGGTGTACTGTGTGCAAACACACAACGAGGTAATCAAAATAGTCTGCAAAGAGATGCCTAGACACTACGTGAATAATAATTTCGACATGAATGTATATAGAAACTGTGTGGAAAATAGTATAGTTCCAAGGGCGAAGGTTATGGCGATTCGCTCTTTAAAATTTAAAAACCACACGGTTTTAGTTGATAAAATAGCCATGTGTCCCGTGTCGGATAAAGTCTATGTGTCTGCGGATGGTGTTAAGTTGCTACCCCATGGACATTATCTAACTTCTGCCCGAAGTGTGTGTCGAGATTATAGACATCGCCTCGGTCGGGAAAAAATTCAATAGTAAATGGTTGGGTGGTGGTGGGATTCTTTTTTTAATAGATTTTTTTTGCAACTCAACATTAGTTTTTTTTTCACAACTCAGCAGTTTTTTTTCCCCAACTCAGTAGTTTTTTTTTATAGCAAGGCAGAGTCGTATGTTTTTTTTTGTAAATAGAAAAGTGTTCAGGTTGTTTTTGTTTTTGGGCCCGCACCCGCGGCCGGCCCGGGGGGGGGGGGGGGGGGTACTGGCCTTCATCCGACCACCACCAGCGGCCGCCGCGCCGTTCCGGGGGGGGGCCCACCTTTTTCCAATTGTGATAAGTGCTTTTTTTAGTGCCTTGTTTTGACTTTATTACATGATAGTGCCTTTTTCATGTGTGTGTGTGTGTGTGTATTTATTAATAAAACATGTAGTATTTTTTGTAGTGATGTTTTTATTCTGTAAATAAAAACATGTATCATTCTTAAAAAATGTTTTCTTGTTCTTCTCGAATCTGATTAGAGAAATTACTATTATTATTTATTGAAGGGAATGATGCAATGTACAGTCAGTTGTGTTTTGACATCGATGCAAGCTATGTATCAATTTAAAACTCCATTTAGATCGCTTCTTTGTGGACCATCAATGTCCGGCAAAACGACACTTTTAACAAAAATAATTCAAAATCGTGATAAAATGTTTTTAGAAAATCCAACTAAAATTTACTATTGCTACAGTGTTTGGCAAGAATCCTATGATAGTCTAAAAACTATTGCCCCAGACACGAAATTCATACATGGACTTGACACTTTCAATAGTATTGAATCAAACTCTTGGTTGATTATTGAAGATCTGGCTGAGTCCATTGAAGAATGGTCTCAGGAGATGATACAATTGTTCACTGTCCGATCTCATCATCAACAGATCTCCGTAACCCTAGTTCTACACAATCTCTTTCAGCAGAGCAAGTGTGTGAGAACACTTGCTTTGAATTGCACCTGCTATATCATCTACAGGGTTGTTCGTGATTCCAGTTCCCTCATAACATTAAACAGACAGGTGTATCCGGGTGAACCGTAATTCCTACTTTCGGGCTAAAATCAGGCTACCAACAAACCCTACGGATATATTATATTGGATCTGAATCAGAACACACCCGAGGATCTGCGTGTAGTCACCGATATTTTTGACAATGAAATTACTGTATATCTGCCGGTGAATAGTAAAAAACCTCGTTAGTTGCAATCATGACACTGAAGAAACTATATGAACATCAACATTTATTCACCGTCCTAGGTAGTTCAAAACCACGACTTAGGAAGGCCATACTCAAACATGGTGTTGACAGAGAATTCATTAATCTCGTATCTGAACTTTGTTTAAATCTAACTGAAGGGAATGTTCAACTGCCAGAAGGTGTTAAGCAACAGACAAAGCAACATCATTCCCTTGTACGCTCCATAGCATCAGCTGCAAGCAAAAAACGATTTTGAAAGAAAACGACTTCTTCAAGCGGGTGGTAACTTCTTTACACTTTTACAGCCAATCATTGCAGGACTTGTAAACAGTTTTCTCTAGAGAGAGAGAGAATGGTCCAACCCTATAAATTGACTCCATTTGAACTCGCCCTTTTACCAAAGGAAAATTTTGAGGACAATCTCAATAAATTCATTAACAATGAGACAATTGCCGACGATAAAAAATTAATTCTGCTTCAAAATGCACTTCGCCGAGTGGACAAACACGAGCCCTATCGCAAGAGACCCCTCAAAGTAAATGTTATTGATCATAATAAGGAAATGACTCCATCATCATCATCATCATCAACGATAATACCAAAAGAAGAAGAAGATTTGTCTAAAGTTATGACAAGTGTTGCAGATCTAATGCCACATTCCTATCGTGAACAGTGTAAGAGACTCTTGACATATCTCAATGACAGTGAAAATGTTCAAATTGATGCTAATGGGAATCAAGTTGTAATCCATGGCAAAACCTATATTCTACTTGATTTATTATCAGATTTGGACACGAATTGTAAAAGACTTGTATCATTTGACAGCCATCTGCATAAATTTTTAAACTCATCAAACTTTCCCAAAAGCCTCATTGCCAATAAACATATTTTAAAACGATTAAAGGAATTTAGTCAAATATCAAAAGATGTTTTTAGATCGTTTTCGGAAAATACTAGCACGCCAAGTGGAAATGATTTGACAAGAGTTATGAGTGGGGGAGTCAAGCGAAGACGTCATAATATCACTGCATTCCCCTCACCATCACCTGTTAGTATGCAAATGGGCAGTGGACACTTCACTACGTGTTCACATTCAAAATGGTTGAAGCATTGAAACATGTTTATGAGACTATTGGTGCAGTGGGAAGTTTAAGTTCACCCACCACACTTAATCAAGTCACTGGAATTGAAAAGAATCGGACGGCAGAGTATCTACAGAATGAATGAAGTTACTATCTACATCGTAATCGTAGAGTTCGTGGTAACCACTATCGAAAAACTAAAGCCTTTTTCCCATTACAAATACTACAAGCAGATCTTTTGACTCTGGATGAGATTCAACGATGTCATAATCACCCCTACAAGTACATTCTACTTGCAATCAGTGTTTTTAGTCGCTATGCATATGCTGTTCCACTGCGGTCAAAGAGCGGTGATGAAGTTGCTAAAGCTCTTGAAATCATCCTTGAAAAGGATTGCTATAAAAAGATTCAAACGGATCGGGGTAGTGAATTTGTGAATCCCCATGTAAAGAAGGTTCTACTGAAATATAATACAATACTTTATCATAGTCATAGTCCAATAAAGACAGCATTGGCTGAACGACTGATAAGAACTATTCATCTTTTAATTTATAGATATTACACTTTAAAAAATACTGCTGCTTTTATTCATGATTTGGATAAAATCGTGTTGATTTATAATCAACGTCCACATCGATCCCTGTCCAACTCAACCCCAACAGAAGTTCATCATGATGTCAATACATTTGACACTTTTCTTAAACAATATTCCAATGGTGGTGGTGGTGGTGGTGGTCATGAGAAGAAAAAGAAGAAATTCAATGTTGGTGATACTGTTCGAATCAATCGAACTACTGATGTTTTTGAAAAGGGTAATTACTTATGGTCCACTGAACTTTTTAAAGTCTCCAAACTCTTGGACACTAAACCCATAACGTATCGTCTACTTGACATGAAAGATGATGAGATTCTTGGCGGCTTTTATGAATTACAAAAAGTTAAAAACACCGAATTGAATTACCCCTTTTTGTATGAATTACAAAAAGTTGATTATGAATTACAAAAAGTTAAAAACACTGGAATCTATCAGATTGAAAACATATTACGTACTCTTTCTCACAGGGACATGATATAGGTACTTGTTCGTTGGCTATGACTAAATTGTGGTTTTGATCTTTGGATCAGTGTTAAAGATGTCGACAATGCCCAATGATTTTTATGTAACATTTATGTCCAATGTCTCCTAACCTCTCTACAATGATTTGAATAAAACTAGTGATTTTTGGACGAAACTCTCCCCCGCCATCAAATTTGATGATGAAAAGTATGAAGTGGCTCTTTTCGATTGCATTCTCAAAAATACCTATGATATTCTGAGAAAGGATGGTGTGTATGGGATAAAAGTCGATTGGTATACCATTCGATTGGTCACTGTTTGTTGAGTATGAATGGGTTGAAGCACTTAAATCTAGTGAATATCCAGATGTTACGTCGAAATATAAAGAATATGGTACTATGACGGATTTGTGTCGTGCAATCGACGTGCGCGCACGTAACCTTGTCTAAATTAACCTTAAAAAACGAAATAAAGCTATGTTGACTTTGCATGTCTCTTTCACTATGTACGCGCCATCGCGGTGTACACTCCATGTCTTTTTCGGTTTTTTGTGTCTAAATCTACGTATTTGTATGTGTTTTTATCTCTCACACTCTTTTTGCCTGTGTGTGTGTCTGGGCGGGTGTTTGCGCATTCCAATGCATGTCTGGCCACTCTAAGTGAACTTAAATTAGCTCAAATTTTTGAATATCTCTCTCACTATGACAGTGGGTCTGAGCGGGTGTAGTGCCATCTATAACCAGTCTAACCTAAATTCAACGTAACGAGACATGAAGTCAAAATGAATTGAACTTGGATTTTATGACTGTTATCTGATTTATCCGATAATAACTTTGAAAATGAATTGATTTTTCCTGTTACTTAGATTTTGTCAATTTTATCCGATGTATCTGACATTTGATGTTGATAATGCATTTAAGGGATGTTGATAAAAAAAAATTTATTCACTCTGACACTTAGATTCTGTCAATTTTATCCGATGTATCTGACAAAAGATATTGATAAAAACATTTATTCACTCTAACACTTAGATTTTGTCAACTTTTTCCTCGGTATCCGAAAAATGGATGTTGATATAGAATTTAATCACTCTTATGCTTAGATTTTGTGAAATTGCTGTATTGTCTGTCTAGGAAGCGACTTCAATCGATAATGAATGTTAATAAAGAATTTGTTCAATTTTTTTCATAATTTCCTGAATTAAATTTCTGTATTGTGTATCCAAGAGGTGAATTCAAGAAAGAGTTTCTTACTTACTTAATTACAATTTTTTCATACTTATATGATGTCATATCCAGCAACAGATGTTGATGATGAATTTATTCCTTCTAATACCTATATTTTTTCAATGTTATCGCATGTGTCTGACAATAGATATATGCAAATTCCTTTTCTTGTACCTCAGATATTTTAGTTGATATTCTAAACTTTTGATGTACAAGCTTACACTAAAAATAATGAATATATAACAATGTAATGCATAATATATTTTAATGAAATAATGCTATGTAGAATATTAATACAAAAATATATTATGATACATTATTAATATCAATGATCAACTTTGGACATTTTGAATCTGTTCCATAAAATAGTTCACCATGTTATCACTTGATATTGTAGCTATTGTCGTCTCTTAGTTCGTAATCAGTAGAATAATCATTTTTCCATTTTGAGTCATACACAATTTTTACTGGTGTGTCATCAACAGGCTCAATATGCTTTTCGTCTTTGGTATTATTTGCAACTTTATATCCATCTTGACATTGGGGGGTAGCCAATCATCATTGAACACCATCTTTCTCATGAGAAAAAATTCCTAAATTTCTAAACTAGTGTTTAAAAGCATATCCACAACTTCATTTTGCCGTGTCGTTATTAATATATCAATAAATTGTGTAAATGCATTTGAACCACAATGTAAAAGCTTCATGCAATAGTCTAATGATGGAGAATCAGTTTTCATTATATCGACAAGCATTCCTTAAGAAATTATCTTCCTTTGAATAGACAGCTCTAGAAAATCATCATCTAGAATCAAACCTTTTTCCATAAACACTAGATTCCCCAAGATTCGCTCTTTCTCAAATCTATCCATTTTTTAGAGTCCTAACACTCTCACAATCAACTTCAGAATAACCAGAATTTTTTTTCTAATCTAAAAATATACACTAGTATACAATAGAAAGAAAAGCCGGCCTAGCCTAAATTCAACGTAACATGGCATGAAGCCAAAAGGAATAGATCTTAGATCTTATAACTTTTATCTGATTTACCCGGTAAAAATTTTGAATACAAGATTCATTACTCTATCACCTAGATTTTATCAACTTCTTCGTATGTATCCGAGAAATGAATGTTGATATAGAATTTAATCACTCCTATACTTAGATTTTGTGAAATTGCTTTATTGTCTGTCTAGGAAGCGACATCAATCGATAATGAATGTTAATAAAGAATTTGTTCAATTTTTTTCATAATTTCCTGAATTAAATTTCTGTATTGCGTATCCAAGAAGTGAATTCAAGAAAGATTTTGTTACTTACTTACTTGTTTACTTACTTACAATTTTTTTTTCATAATGACATATCCAACAACGGATGTTGATAAAGAATGTATTCATTCTGATAGTATTTTCAAGTTTTTTGCAAGCCGTTAGTACTATACTTAAAAAGAATTAAGACATTTCCTTGATAAAAAAATTTTGCCCGACATATCCGACAAATTATTTCGTCAAAGCACATATTCAGTCTAATATTTAGATTTTCTATATTTTATTTGACATAGCTGACAGGGGATGTTGATAAAAATTATTCACTATAACACTTAGGTTTTGTCGATTATATTAAACGTATCTGAAAAAAGATATTGAGAAAAAAAAATGTTGACTCTTAACCTTAAATTTTTACCATTTTATCTGACATGTCAATTTTAACTGAAATATCTGAAAACTGATTTTGATAATGCATTTATTTACTCTGGTACTTATATTGTGTCACTTTTATCCGATATATTCGACAAAGGTTGCTGATAAAGCATTTTTTCACTCTGATACTTAGATTTTGGACATTATATCTGGCGCATCTGACAATAGATGGTTGGTTAAAAAAATTTATTCTCTCTGATAATTATATTTTTTTCAATTTAATTCCACATATCTGAGATGGGGTTATTGTTACGGAATTTAATCACACTGATGATCAGATTCTTCCAATTTTTTACGACATCTCCAATAAGTGATGTTGTTAAAGCATTTTTTCATTCTGAAATTTAGATTTGTCAATTTTATTTGATGTATCTGAGAAAGGATGTTGATAAAAAAAATATTTACTCTGACACTTAGATTCTGCCAATTTTATCCGATGTATCTGATAAAAGATGTCGATAAAAAAAATGTATTCACTCTAACACTTAGATTTTGTCAACCTTTTCCTATGTATCCGAGAAATGAATGTTGATATAGAATTTAATCACTCCTCTACTTAGATTTTGTGAAATTGCTGTATTGTCTGTCTAGGAAGTGACATCAATCGATAATGAATATTAATAAAGAATTTGTTCAATTTTTTTTTTCATAATTTTCTTGAATTAAATTTCTGTATTGTGTATCCAAGAGGTGAATTCAAGAAAGAGTTTGTTACTTACTTACTTTTTTACTTACTTACTTTTTTTTCATAATGACGTATCCAACAACGGATGTTGATAAAGAGTTTATTCATTCTGATAGTATTTTCGTGTTTTTGCAAGCCATTCGTACTATACCTTAAACGCATTCAGATATTTCCTTGATAAAAAAAATTTTGTCCGACATAAACGACAAATTATGTTTCCTACTCATGCATTTCAACGAAAGAAATCCAAAATGAACTTTGAAAAATCAAGAGAATATAACTGTGACAAGGTAAACCACGACAAACCACTACTGAAATATTTCAACTTTCCCATTTCAACGAGAGAAATCCAAAATAAACTTTGAAAAATCAAGAGAATATAACTGTGACAAGGTAAACCACGACAAACCACTACTGAAATATTCCAACTCTTCCATTTCAACGAAAGAAATCCAAAATGAACTTTGAAAAATCAAGAGAATGTAACTTTGACAAGGTAAACCATGAAAAAACACTACTGAAATATTCAAACTCTTGCATTTCAACGAAATAAATCTAAAATGAACTTTGAAAAATCAAGAGAATGTAACTGTTACAAGGTAAAGCACAACAAAACACTACTGAAATATTCCAATTCATGCATGTCAACGAAAGAAATCCGAAATGAACTTTGAAAAATCAAGAAAATGTAACTGTGACAAGGTGAACCACGACAAAACACTACTGAAATATTCCAACTCTTGCATTTCAACGAAAGAAATCTAAAATGAACCTTGAAAAATCAAGAGAATGTAACTGTGACAAGGTAAACCACGACAAAACACTACTGAAATATTTCAACTCTTCCATTTCAAGGAAAGAAAATCAAAAATGAACTTTGAAAAATCAAGAGAATGAAACTTTGACAACGTAAACCACGACAAACCACTACTGAAATATTCCAAGTCGTGCATTTCAACGAAAGAAATCCAAAATGAACTTTGAAAAATCAAGAGAATGTAACTGCGACAAGGTAAACCACGACAAAACACTACTGAAATATTCCAACTCTTGCATTTCAACGAAAGAAATCCAAAATGAACTTTGAAAAATCAAGAGAATGTAACTGTGACAAGGTAAACCACGACAAAACACTACTGAAATATTTCAACTCTTCCATTTCAAGAAAAGAAAATCAAAAATGAACTTTGAAAAATCAAGAGAATGAAACTTTGACAACGTAAACCACGACAAACCACTACTGAAATATTCCAAGTCGTGCATTTCAACGAAAGAAATCCAAAATGAACTTTGAAAAATCAAGAGAATGTAACTGCGAGAAGGTAAACCACGACAAAACACTACTGAAATGTTCCAACTCTTGCATTTCAACGAAAAAAATCTAAAATGAACTTTGAAAAATCAAGATAATGTAACTGTGACAAGGTAAAGCACAACAAAACACTACTGAAATATTCCAAGTCGTGCATTTCAACGAAAGAAATCCAAAATGAACTTTGAAAAATCAAGAGAATGTAACTGCGAGAAGGTAAACCACGACAAAACACTACTGAAATGTTCCAACTCTTGCATTTCAACGAAAGAAATCTAAAATGAACTTTGAAAAATCAAGAGAATGTAACTATAAGAAGGTAAACCACAACAAAACACTACTGAAATATTCCAACTCTTGCATTTCAACGAAAGAAATCCAAAATGAACTTTGAAAAATCAAAAGAATGTAACTATGACAATGTAAACCATAACAAAACACTACTGAAATATTCAAACTCTTGCATTTCAACGAAAGAAATCCAGAATGACATTTGAAAAATCAAGAGAATGCAACTGTGACAAGGTAAACCATAACAAATCACTACTGAAATATTTTAACTCTTGTATTTCAATGAAAGAAATCCAAAATGAACTTTGAAAAATCAAGAGAATGTAAGTTTGACAAGGTAAACCACGAGAAAACACATACTGAAATATTCCAACTCTTGCATTTCAACGAAAGAAATTCAAAATGAACTTTGAAAAATCAATAGAATGTAACTATGATTTTTTTTTGTTTTGTTTTAAGTATGTTTTCATCTCATTCGAAGACATGTAAAAAAAAGTTTAAAAAATATATCATGTTAAAAAAAGAAAATAATAAAAAAAAATCAAAAAAAAATTCCAAAAAAAATGGGGGGAGGGGGCCAAAAATTTGGAGGGGAGGGGGCACCCTTCGAGTTTGGGGATAGTTGACCTTTGGGGGGTTGATGTCTCTGCTGGTTAGGGTCATTGTTGCTTATGATCCTTGATGGTTCGTACTCACATACACCTTACTACTTGATTTGCAAGGATTTCTAAGGTTTGTTCTAAATTTCATTATTAAAATTATTTTCTTGCCATCTACATCTCTCTTAGTATCAACTTTTTAGTATACTATAACGTTAGACTCTATTTTAAACTGACAACACTGTTCAAACGCCACTTGTGTATTATATAGAACACATCGAAGAAATAAAGCTATCCATTATTAAAACTCTTTTCTTGCCATCTACATCTCTCTTAGTATCAACTTTTTAGTATACTATAACGTTAGACTCTATTTTAAACTGACGACACTGTTCAAACGCCATTGAGGTTACCTTAACTTCTAATCACTTTAACCCTTTTTCTTCAGCTCCATACGATCCATTTCGCAAATGTTATCTAGCTCTTTTTTTTCCCTATTATTCAAATAAGGGCGTTCGTACAGTCCAATTTGCGAATCCCTTATCCCTTTTTGCAAATGTCAATCAAACAATTCTGATTGTAGCATCCATGAAAACGTGGAGTTGAAGCAAACTTGTCTAACAAGCTAGACTTCAGGAACCAGTGGGGAATCCCCACTCGTACTGCCAGCTTTTTTTTAAAATGTGCACGTGAAACTGTAGTGTATATTCTTGTGCAATTGATATCAATAGCAAAAAACCAGTCTGATTGTGTTATACAATCTAGACTATAGTTTCAAAACATGTTTGACCACTTTATAGGTTTGCTCGCTTTTTTGCAATGTGCACGTGAAACTGTAGTGTATACCATTTGAAGGGGTACTCACTCTCTTTGAAAAGGTATAGAGCATTAAGCAAATAGTATGGTCCTATGGCATTAAGCAAATAGCATGGTAATTCCTAGGGCATTAAGCAAATTCCATACATGCATTCTACTACCATGTTATAGAAAATGAAATAGACCGAACAAGAAGAACTTAGACCAAAAACTGTTTTTTTTAACATGTATGCTTTCTTGTGTGATCTTGATTGTTATTGAAATTTTACTTTGAAATTAGTATAATGTTAAATAATAATTAATTTAAAACTAATTTGGTTTTTATTTGTTATAAAATCAATATTTACAAACAAAAATGGCGCTTACCTTCCCTTTTTTTCGTTTTACAAATTCTTACTGTATTTCATTGAAAAGAGTATGTATTTTGAATAGTTTATTTTCTATAGGGCCATATCTAAGATTTTTTCAGAGGAGGGGGTATGAAATCTTGGGGGAGGTGGAGGCACTTACAAGTAAAAACTTTTCAAAACGCATCAAAATTTGTTTTAGTGCATATTGGTAGTTTTTTGACGAATATGAAGCTTTGGGCGAGGAGGGGGGCTGAAGCCCTGTAACACCCTTCACTCTGGATTCGGCCTTGAGTATTATTTGACAAAACATCCATTTTATTTTCATTTGTTTTCAGCAAAGCGCGAATAACATTCGCGCTATAATTGGGGTACAAGGGGGACGGCTTCCCATTTCATATATCTAGTGTTTTTTGTTCGTTTTGGGTTTGGGTTGAATATCAGTTTTATTTTGGTAAATTATAAGTTCATTATTGGTTACTTTTTTATTAAGTCTAATATCCGTTTCTTTAATTTTAAGTGTGTAGTTCATTATAATTTCTGTCAGTTTTTTTGCTCTGCTCAAAACGTAGCTTCGCTATTTACTTTCGTTAAACAAAGCTTATTTTTTTATTATAATAAAGATGAAATTCTATCGACTCCTCTCTCAAAACGGCACTATATATTTACGACTTCTGTTCAAACAAGCACTCTCCCGACATTTTGCGATCACTGCTTCCATACAATCAAGGCTGGTAAAAAACGAGGGGGAGAAGAAAAACATTAGTGCTACCCGTGCAAAATAGTTATTTTACTTATTGTTCAAGGTGGCGGATTTCGAGAAATGCTTATCATTGGCAGCGCAATAGCGCTGCCTAAGCAAAGAGCGATGTGGGCACAATGTATTTTTTATATTTATTATTATTTTCCTTTGGTTTAGACCAGGGTACTTCGTATCGAAGGAGTTGTGGTAAAACTTTGAAAAGGGCTCATTCGATTGGAAATTGAAAGGGCTACTGCACTTTTTCATAATCGACAGGGATTGGAGGGCAACTAACCTTCCTTCCACGCCCACCATTTTCCCAAACACATCCAATCAAAATTTTGAGATAGATATTTTGTTCAACTTAGTTGAAAGATACGGAAATTTTAAATTTAAGAATGACAACCCCCCTACAGCCCTCAGGGCAAGGGTTGTAAGCTATGTCCTGGGGACATATAAGGTTTATATAGAAAGAGCTATCGTAAACACTTCGGTGAAGGCTTTTTTTTAGACTTCGGACTTTTACACTTCGGAGTTTTAGTGCCTTTTTTTAGATTCAGAGTGATGGGAGGGTGGATACTCCCCCTCCCCCACCTCATATTTTCCCGAAATACATATGATAGAAATTTTGAGATGGCCATTTGTTGTCGTACGATCTTCAAAAAGGGCAGATTCGATGGGAAATTGAAAGGACTAGTGCCATTTTTAATATTCGAAAGTGAATGAAGGGCAACTAACACCCCTCCCGCGCCCACCATTTCCCCAAACACATCCAATCAAATTTTTGAGAAAGCCATTTTGTTCAACGTAGTTGAAAGGTCCAGAAATTATGTCTTTTAGGATGACAACACACCCACCCACCCACCCACCCCTCCCACAGCCCTCAGGGCAAGGGCTGTAATTTATGCCCTGGGGGCATATAAGGCATATATAGAAATAGTAATCGTATATACCTCGGAGGGGGCTCGTTGGATTGGTAATCAGAAGTTCGGGTGTTTCTTTTACGATTGAGAGTTATCGGAGGGTGGATACCTCCCCCCCCCCCACGCCTCGTATTTTCCCTAAATGCAGCTTATAAAAATTTTGAGATGACCATTTGTTGTCGTAGAAACTTCGAAAAGGACTCATTCGACTCATTCGATTGGAAATTGAAGGGGCTAGTGCCCCTTTTAATAGTCAAAAGTGATTGGAGGGTAACTACCCACCACCATTTCCCCATTTCACATGCCCACCATTTCCCCAAACACATCCAATCAAAATTTTGAGATATCCATTTTGTTCAATGTAGTTAAAAGGTCCGGAGATTATATCCTTGAGGATGACAGCCCAGCCCCCCCGCCCCATCCCTGCCGTTCTGGGGGCAAGTGTTGTAAGTTATTACCTGGGGGCATATAAGGTTTTATAGAAAGGGTGGTCGTATAAACTTCGGAGAGGCTCATGGGATTGGTAATCAGAAGTTTTAGTACTCTTTTGAAGATCCAAAGTGATAGGAGGGCGGATACCCCCCCCCCCCTGACACCTTGTATTTTCTCAAAATGCATCTGATAGATATTTTGAGATGACAATATGTTGTCGTAGAAACTTTTAAAAAAAGCTCATTCCACTGGAAATTGAAAGGGCCTTTTTTAATAGTCAAAAATGATTGGAGGGCAACAAGCCCCCCCCCCCACGCCCATCAATTCCCAAAACACATCTAATAAAAACTTTTAGATAGCCATTTTGTTCAGTGAAGTTGCAAGGTCTGGAAATTATGTCATTGAGGAAGACACCCCCCCCACCCAAGAGCCCCCAGCACAAGGGTTATAAGTTATGCCTCGAGGGTATCTCAATTTTTATGAAAGAGTGGTAGTATAAACTCCGGAGGGGGCTCATTGGATTGGAAATCAGATGTTCTAGTTCCCTTTTTAAGATTAAAAAAGTGATGGGAGGCAGCCCCCAGAGTCCATTGACAATGGTTGTAAATTATGCTCAGGGCATATAAGGTTTTTATGGAACGGGTAGTTGTATAAACTTTGGATTAGATGGAGCTCATTTTATTGGAAGTCGGAAGTTTAGTGCCCTATTTAAGAGTTAAAATGGAATTAAGGAACGTCAGCCCCCCCCCCAAGTCGATCATTCCCCAAAACATATCCGATCGAAATTTTAAGAGAGCCGTTTTGTTCGGCATTATTGAAAGGTCCAGTATTGGGGATATCAACCTCCCCACAGTCCTCAGGACAAGTGCTATAAGTTAGGCAATTCCTTCATTGGTTACAAATAGTATATGTTATTAAGATAGGTATGCATGTTTGAACTTTACTTTCCAGGAAAACGAAGGGTGTTCAGAGGCGGTCCTTTCAGAGAATGTTGAGGGAAGTGTTGAACTAAATTAAAACACGCTATGTGTATACGGATTGTAAAAAGGGTACAACACAGGAAAAACTGAGTAGCTTATATTAATTTGGATAATTCAGGAAATGATAAGGGAGATGGTCAAAAAAGCAATATTTGCATGCTATCAATACTACCACAACTACCACCACTACTGCTACCACACTACTCCATTTACAGCATTAAGGGGAAATTTGAACTAAATCAAAAGACGCTATGTGCATGCATATTGTCAAAATAGCGTATCTCAAGAATTGATTTGGGTATTAAGCTCAAACATTTACAGAATACTTAAAGGGGAAGATTATGTCATCAAAAGGTAATATGTGCACACTACTGCTAATACTACTGTTACTGCTACATTTACTACTACTACTTCTATTACAACAGTGTTGAAATTTTTTCACTTTTCTTACTTTCATAAATAAAAAATTGTCAAAACTTCTAAGGAATAAATATCAGTATATGTTAATTAAACTGAAAATCCACGGTCATTTGTTTTGTTGTTGTTGTTTTGCTTTTGTTTTTTGTTGTTGTTTTTTTTTTCAGTAAAGCGCAAATTGTCTTCTGATCTTGAGAAGGCATGAGGGTTATCAGCCCTACTCATATTAATTTTTGCTCGTTTTGAGTTTGACTTGGCTATTTATTATAATTTCTGTTCGTTTTGAGTTTCATTTATTTATTGATAGTGATTTGTGGTAGTTTTATGCTTGGAAGACTATATGACTTTATTTTGCTCATTCTTGGCTTAATGGAGCTCTTTGCTTTTCTTTGAAAACTTTTTTTGTGGAAAAAGTTTTTTAAATTAATCTTCCTAAGACTAGGGAATCAAATCTTGTTTCTTTTTCGACCTACTTTTTGACAAATGTATGTAAATAATGTACTTTTTGCCTGTTTTGGTGGCAGGATCCTCACTTATATCCATTTTCTAAACCTCAGACCATATGCCTGTCAGCAATATATTCCCTGTTCAAATTATTGCACCAAGTTATCCAAGTCCAGACAATGATAGTAAATGGCATGAAACCACTGCCTGGGCTTGTGTAGATATGTTTACGTTCTATACTGTTAGTGATTCTATTTTGAAAAAGATCAAAGTATTGCATCGAAGCAGTTAATCTTCTTGCATGGCACCAAAATGGCATACTTAATGAAAATAAAAAAAATACTTCATTCCTCAATAATCTTTTTTGTTTTTGCTGGTTTCATTTCGGGTTTTTGTCTTCATGATCCCTCTTACAAGAAAGATTTACAAGTAATAAAATCGAGTTGTCTACCAACCAGACAAGCAATCTTCATAAAAAAAAAGAATTTTTTTCTGAAGGTGAAGGTCAGTCTTAATTAAAAATTATAACTTCTTGGAACGTTTATTCTAGCTAAAACAAGGGGTTCTTCTTAATTCTCTTTCAAGCTTCCGTTTAAAAAAAAAAACTTCAGATAAAACGGTTCTTGTCTAGTTTGTCGCCACAACAAAGTTGCTTCGAACCATATACTTATTTTTGTATGGCACCCAAGTGGCTTCCTTATGGTTCCGCATTTACATGCTTACCAATCTTGTAAACAAGATTTACAAGTAATAAGATCGAGGTCATAAATGAAGCAAACAATCTATATAGGTGGTACCGGCAAAAATTTAATAAAGTTGGTATTTCAAAAGAAGATGGTTTCTAAAGAGTTTCATAATACTTCCTACGTCAAATACTAATTTTCTGGTTTTATCAACTATTGAAAATTATTGCCTTCTTATTCATGCCTTCTAATAACCAAAGAAGTTTCTGTGAGGACTTACAAACAAGAGATTTTTGCTAATGGGATGATGAAAATCATCAGTATAACATAGATATTGGAGTTTTGCCTAACGTTTGCCGTTTTAGATTGTTGCATACTTTTCTTATCAAGCACTACAAAAAACAGGAACGCTAGCAGAATAATATCACCAGCAAGCCTACCAGCTTAAAGTCGAATAGACTAAGGATTTTACCAGGCTAAGCTAGGCAGCGATTTTTTCCTAAAACTATTGCTAGAAAAACACAGATTTATTATCACACAAAATAAATTTTGATTCTATAATATTGCTGAATAATTCTGTCATTCATCCAATTTTCTGCCTTTTTAAGGAACTCATTAGAGAAAACGCTGTCAGTGATGCTAGTGCTTTTTAACCGCTACTTTTCTATGTTAAATCATAGAACCCCCAACTCTTGACTCACTTGCAGGTCTCCCTCTACTCTCCTTCTTTGGGATAGGCCAGTTAATGGCAACCTATGTAGTTCAAAAAGCCAAAAACTAATCTTTATTAAAATTCCAAAATTTGGGAAGATCGTTAACATTATATAGTTAGTAATCGATAATGCTGGACTAATTTTGAATAAAACATATTACCGCATACGTAGGACTACATCGCATGAAAGCTGTCGTACGAATACAACATATTTCTGCTTAAACTGCATGCTTGTCCGCGAGCTATTTTTTTTATTCTTTTGCCCATTAAGCTCCAAATACGAATTCTCTCATAAGTAGAATTTGTCATAAGTTGAATAGCAGAAGTGGGTGTGAAGATCAACGCTGGTCCACGGGGTAAGTAGAGAAAGCACAATCCATAAAATAAAAAGAATACACAAATAAAAAGAACTAGGTTACCAACACCACTAATACCATTATACTAAACAACAAATATATATAAAAAAAAGAAACACCATTACTTCACTTTTCCTCCGGGAACATCAAATCATCATAATCCCCACAGTAGATAAATTAATAAATCGAAACTCATCTTCTACAAAATACAGTTTCTTAATTGTTTTGCTAAACATATAGGGGGATCCAATAATCTTAATATCACTAGTTAAACTATTCCATTTCCGTGTACCTCTATAAAAAACAGAAAACATAAACGGGAAGAAATGCCTCGAGAATGAACATTAGACCTAACGGACAATAAATCACCAAAACAACGAGGCTGAGTATCCTGCTGCAGTCCAAAAATAAACTAGAATACAAAGAATTCACAAAGGCCTGCAGCCGGTAAAATTTTCAATGTTGGATAAATTTCCCAAACAGACTGACAAGGAGAAATACCTGCTAAAATCCTTACTGCATGATTTGGTAGAACTCCTATTGGTTGAAGTATAAATGGAAAAGCAGAGAGCAAAATACTTTTTTTTGTAAAATTTATTGCCAGAATTTTACTATTTAAATCTATATGTTGCTTAAAAGATGAAGTTTTATCAACTACAATCCTAAGATATTTCAAAGACGCAGTCCGTTGATACAATTCATTAGACATATTTAAATCTTCGATCCATGGGTAAAATTCTGGTGATCGCAAAAATATAATAAGATTAGAGTTACCAGTGTTAATCCTTAGTTTATTTACCATAAGCCATGTTGCAATTCTATCAACTCATTCCTTCATGGACTTCTCCAGCAGCTATGCTGTCTTAGCTGTGCTAATGGCTGTCGTATTATCAGCAAAAATTGAAGCTGTTTCATTATTCGTTTTTGTCGTTAGTTCATTTATCCTGTAACAAAAATTATTTAGATAATTTGGTAAATAATTAATAAATATCAAGAATAATATAAGACCAAGAAATGATCCTTGCGGAACTCCCATTTCAATACTGTGTTGTTCTGAAAAATAGTCATTTAGTTGGATATAGTGGTAACGATTACTTAAAAACTTTTTTTAAAGTTTATGATTTTCCCCTCATAAACTTCACACTTTTTAAGTAGAAGTTCATGATCCACCGTGTCAAAAGCTTTCATCAGATCTTAAAACACAGTACAACTTTAAAACCTTTATCTAATGCATCATTAATAATAGTTGTCAAATAAATCATCGCCTGATCCGTTGTCCTTTTTCTACGGAACCCAAACTGTGTCTCAACCAGTAGCTTACGATCCTCCAAAACTCTTATCATTCTAGTTCTAATATACTTCTCTAAAACAGGGGAACTAATGTGTAAGACAGATATCGGTTTATAATTGTCTGCGTCACTTGAATACCACCTTTATGAATTAGGGTTACATGGGAAACTTTAAAAGAATCTGGGAATTCTCCTTGATGAAAACACTCATTAATTAATTCACATTGCACTTGAGATATAGCAGGTATAATAGATTTAAGTGTTTTTAAAGTGATGTGATCACTACCTGATGAATCGCTACGCGACCCCTAAATATTTTTTATTTATTTCATCAACTGTTACAAGTCTAAGGTGACGAGATACATCAATGGGTCCCTCAGTAAAGACTCGTACGTCAAATCACCACTAGCAGGTAGAACTGACATAGCTAGATCCGGATCAATATTCGAAAATAACTCTGAAATTTATTACATATATCATTTTCCAACTTTAAAGTCTCTCCCATTGCACTAATTGATTCATCAGGTACACTATTTATTTTAATCCAATCACTTCTCTTATTAATCCCCAAGTTTTCTTAGGACATCTTTCCACTTGCTTAAGCTTTTTCTCAAAACATTTCTTTTTGTTCTTTTCTTGAAATTATATTCAACTCATTTCGATAAGTTTTCTATAATTTCAGTGTCAGTTTAATTATTTGAGCTCTAAACAATTTATCTCTAACGTTTATTTGCTTCAAAATCAAAGGACTAATCCAAATTTGTTCACTCGAATGTTTTCTATTGGATGAATCATCAGATCTGCAACTTCTCATAGAATACAATAAACCTCGAATTTGCATCCTGAACTTTGCCTAGAACATCATACCAATCTACTTTTTCGATATCATTTTTCAGTTTAATCCTCGCACTTTGGCTGATCACTGGAATCCTTGATTTCTTGCCTTTAACCTCCTTTGTTTTAGCTCTGAAGCTAGCTAAACTCAAAAGTGATCGGATCCATTGTTGATAAGGAACCTAGGAAAACTTAAAGGAACATTAGAAAGGATTTTATTTAGAACCTTACCTGATGTTCCCGTTATCCTTGTAGGGATGTTTATGCAAGGATGTAACCCGTTAGATAGACTTCTATTAATAAATTCAGTACTAGCAGATGACTGGTTTATAAGGTCAACATTAAACTTCCTCATAATAAAACATCGCATAAAGTTAATCGGGAGTTTCATTGACTGTTCTTTAAATAGGTCCATAAAATCATGGAACAGGCTCTGTGGAGGTCTATATACCTCAACAATATAAAGATTCAATATTTCTCTTGTAACACGCAGAACAAAATACTCGCAAACCTTCTCTCTATATATTGTTAGATCTTCTCTTATCACAACTTTATACTCAGCCTGAATATAATCTGCTAGGCCTCCGTATTGGCAATATTCTTTATTCCTTGCATCCCGTAATTGTGAGTTGTAATCTTTTAACCACGTTTCAGTTAAAGCAATCACCTGAA
This sequence comes from Artemia sp. Qi Xiang Cuo, assembly GCF_049724085.1. Taxonomy (NCBI): domain Eukaryota; kingdom Metazoa; phylum Arthropoda; class Branchiopoda; order Anostraca; family Artemiidae; genus Artemia; species Artemia sp. Qi Xiang Cuo. Next base: position 18,983,433 of record NC_142809.1, on the reverse strand, counting down.
AAACATAAGAATTTATTAGTTCTGATAAGAAATTATATAAAGAAATTAGTCCCTGACAATTCAAATGAAATATGTTAAGGCTTAAACGGCCCTTATCATGACACAAGGCTAGTATATCATCTTTAAAATATATCTTGATGATTCATTTGTGAAAATTTCAGTAGCACAGGTAGCTGAATTTCTACGTATTGTTTCATTAAACTGGCTAGAAAAATTAACCCTTAGGCCTTTTAGTTGCATAACCTTACTAGTCCCCGGAAGTAAACAATATCTCTAATTATTATTAACGAATGTTAATGCATGAATAGGGTTTAGGGTGGTGGATATAGGCTGGTGGCGGCGAAATAAAATAACATGTATCTAGGCCTGGTCAAATATAAAAAACATGTAAACCGTCCTTTCTTAATCATAATAATATCACCCAAATACATCGGACCGCATAGATTACAGCTTTTTTTTTTTGTTTTTTTTTTTTTTGCTCAAATAAATTAAACATTTATATTCAACATTATTAAACAAAACTAATCTACCATCATATCAGCATAATTAACTTTATGAAATCGTGTGTCCATATTTGCAATTTGAACGCAATGTTTCCTTTCAAAATCAGTACCTAGAGCAAATACTTCACAAATTGTTAGTCGTTTATTCGAACCATCTCGCCGTTTGATGACTAGGCAGTGGGGGCAGGGGTGAATCCAGGGAGAGGGGGTGCCCCCGCCCCCTGGATCCGCCTTGTAGTCTAAACGTAGTCTAAGGTAGTGTAATTTACTTAATTAAAGCAAAATTGTGTTAATTAAACTTACTCCTAACGCAAGTTTATCTGATCAACCTATTTCCCCCCCCCCTAAAAAAAATCCTGGATCCGCCCCTGAGTGGGGGTGCACCTTTCGGCAACCAAGAGTCAATTCTAAAATCGCGCAATTTTCATTTCCCATGAAGCAACTTCTTTCGAACGTTACGAACAGACTTCGGCGTATCATCCGTATATGTTCTTGAATCTTCCAATCTTTTTGTTTTTCAGTTTCTTGGAGTTAATCAAAATCTCATTCCTGATTTTGATGGTAATTCAAATTTCAAGAAATTCGGGTTTTACCTAAAATCCCCTTTCTTAACTGGGCTCAAAGTTGGGAGATCAAGGCCATCAATAACAACCTTAGAGAGTAATTCTCGTGCTCTTAATTCATCTTGAACTTTCACATCGCTAAATGTTTATAATTTTCTTTACTTTCCAATTTCATCAGAGTAAGCGACATATTGTCAATATGTGACTTAAACGCTATATTTTCCTCCGCCAACACGGATATTTGACGCTTCCCATCTCTAATTTAACATTCTGAACACGAGGTTTCAGCTGTGCCACTTCTTTGCTCGATTCAGAAACAATTTCTTCCGATTTTTTTACATTATCTTCAATTGCTTTGATGTTAGATTTTAATGATTCCAAAGCAACAGTATTTCCTTTAACTGTGGCCAAAATCAAACTGATGTTTTCTGTCAAAGATTTCATAGAAAGTTCATTACTTTGACTTGTTACCGTAGACGTAGACATGTCCGGAGATTCATTTATTTTCTTCTTTCTCTACTATTAACTGTTCACCTATACGATTTCAGTCTGCTTGTGATATATTCAACTAGACTAATTCATTCCACTTGCAATAGGTCCTAGCGCAAAGAGCTCTTACTCGGCTGAATGTATTCAGGTAATTGAGTGTTACAGTGTTCTCTAGCTAAAAATTAAAAACAAAACAGATAGCAGCGCAGAATTCAGCTAAAATCATAAAGCAATATTTTCTTTTTTTCTTTAGCACCATCTGAAATTGAAGAGAGAAGGGCTTTATCTCAAGCCAACTTTTATCATTGATTCTCTACCTCACCCTCTTTGATCGAGGAGGGATGAAAATTAATTCATCTGTCTTGTTTGGGATTCTATAACAAGGCTCAAAATTTGAAAGCACACGACAACATTGCAAGTTGATTAAGAGTTATAATGACCGTCAAAAAGATTCCCGATAGATCTATGCAAAACGAAAAAAAAAAATGTAGATCTACCGTAGGGGATTCAGTTACGTGAGGGTTCAGTTACACGCAGACCACGGTTATTAATATGAGGTTTAGTTTCAAAGAGAATTACAATTTACAAGCTCGTATACATATTTGATTGACGGAGCATAACTTCTTGGAAATAGTTAAATCTCGACCATTTACACAGGTATTCTAAGGAAGGAGCAGGGGAACAATTCCAGGAAGAAATCGGTTCGAAAACCTAATGGCGTATGCAGCTGTGCTCTGACAGATATAGTGTAACTCCTTGGAATATTATATGCTAGAAAGCAATAGCTACAAGCAGTGGCGTAGCAAGGTCTTGTGACACCCGGGGGGATTTCAACTTCTCCCTCCCCCCTGTACAAACATTTATACATTGTTGAGTCATATATGTTTATGGTGGAAAGATGCAATTAGAGAAAGCTATTTGAAGTGTTTAAATTAAGGAGTGAAAGGAAAAGTAAATTGCATGCTGTGTAACATTGGTATGTAAACATTTTAGTGTAAATAAATTAAATAAATTTAAGCAACATACAATATTTTTATGCATATTAACATTATTATTACAGTATCAAACAATACCATTTTAATTCGTGGCTTGCATTAAGTAAGGCTAAAGTGGGCAGAAGTTATTGTTATAAACCTTTTAAGAGGAAATATATAGCTCTAGTTTTCATATTTTACTATAGGCCTATCCATGTTTTTTTTGTACTTTGACTTCAAACACCCAGGTGAATGAATGGTATCTATATATATTTCTTAATCTGCACGAATCTAACAAAATGTACTGTATTTAAAACCAATGTTTTCATTCAGAACCTCTTCTTTCTAACTTTATTTTCTTCAAGCTTAGAAACAGCCTCATGAAAATCTATTTTTTTTGCTACACTGTTTTCAATCAATCAATCAATCAATCAATCATTTTATTAATACTAAACTCTATTACAAACGTAAAGAAAAATTATTTGGCCCAAGAAGCTTGGCTTGTTGTGGGCCTTACAACACAATAATAAAGCACTAAAACAACCATAAATATTCCTCTAAATAAAACAATATGTATTAAATAAAGATTAAATAGAATAAACACTAGCATATCGTAAAAAAAAAAAAATCATAATAATAACGATATATAAGGGAAAAACACAAAAAGGAGAAACACTAGGAAAAGATAAAACAGGGAAAATAAACGAAGGAGAGAGAAATTACTAAATTGGAAAGACATGACGAATAAATGCCTTTGCTGACAGAAATAACGGGACATCAGGTGGGATTGAATTCCATAATTGAATTGATTTATAAACAGGAGACCTCTGGGCTGCTGTAGATGAACGTTTGGGCAAAATAAGTCTACGAGAAGAACTACGTAAAAAAGTAATAGAATAAAAAGTTTCAATAGAAAGCATGGCTAGGCTCGATAGTCGAGCTCGGCTCATGGTAGATCTGAAATACCTTTTAATAAGCTTGAATTTAGAAAAAAAAATACTCCTGTCGCAAGAAGCAACAGAGACACATAATGTGTCAGGTAAAACCTTAATGCTAAAGTTAGATTAGGAATAGAGCCTGGAAGCTCATATTCAACTATAAACTGCAGTAGTCTCAAAGAACTCCACTTCAGAGCCGCTTCTTCAGGAACGTTTTCCGCTTGTAAAAACCTGCTCAAACGTGGAATTTCATTTAACATGTCTCCTGAAGAAATTTCTTCGTAATTCACAACTAAAGAGCCCATTAATTTTAGCACTTCAGTTTCTAAACTCTTTAAAGATCTTGGTCCCGAAGATAGCTAACTGCAAGTGACATTCCTACCATGCCTTGGCAACGCGTGTTGATTTCTTGTTGAATGTTGGAACGTGTCAATGCACTCTACCATCGATATTTTTAGTTCTTCTTCCAAAGTTAGTGGCTCGTCTGTAGCTTTTTCTCCGGGTATCAGTTTCTTTCTTCTAATATTTCTTCGTTTGGCTAGCGGAATGTCCATCTCAGCACAAATAGCTTTTGCAAGTTCCACTGCTTTTTCCACAAGACCATCTCTATTATCATCCAAAAGGCCTTTAAACTCCTCAAATTGATGAGGTACTTTTCGAAACTTATTATAACAATTTGCAAGTATTTTTGGGTGTGGTTGACTTCTTCACGGACACTATTCCATAAACCTAAAAAGTGCAAAAATGAGAAATCCCACATCGAAGTTAACAAAGTTTGAGGTGCTCCTCTAGTGTCGATAATTTCTGAAGAGTCACAAAGTTTCTCAATGGTATCGACAATCTTCTTAAAGCATTTAAAAACTTGCTTAACAGCTTCATAGTTACCACTCCACCTGGTTTCTGTAAGTCGTTTGACCGTTACTTCAACATTTGCCAATAGGACAACATTTTTCCATCTGCGTAATGAATATGAGAAAAAACATACAACCTTTCCAAAGTACCAAAAAACGTCACACAGGAAGGAACTGTAGCAAAAGAGTGCACTTTGCAAAGATTTAGTGAATGTTTGACAAAAGCACAAACAATGCTTTAGGATTAAGCTCACGAATCCTAGCTTGTACTCCTGAATGCACTCCAGCCATTGTCGGAGCGTTGTCGTAGCCCTGCCCTCGGCACATTCCTATATCCAGACCATCTTCTTCGATTGCATTTAAAATATCCTGCGTAATGCCCACGGCTCTTTTTCCTGTAAGCTGAAAATAGCCTAAAAATGACTCCTTTACTTCAACTTGCTTGTTCTCAATGTGCACGTAATGAATGACTTCACACAGTTGATCAATGTGCGAGGCATCGAGTGTGCTGTCAAACATTATACTAAAATACAAATTTGAAAACTGCCAAGTAGCATTGGTACTTTGCTACCCCACTTTTTGCACGGCAGCCCCTAATCAATAACAAGTTCTTTTAGACTAATTTTTTCACCCACCCCCCCCCTTCTGGGCTGGTACTTGGGGTGGTACACCCCCCCTTCCTACGCTACTGGTTACCAGTGATAGACAGATTAAAACAACAGAGGCTATACGCTTTTCACTTTCTCACCGTGAATCAGAACTAAAGTGCTGCTCCATAGGACAATTTTACTCTTACGTGAACATTCTGTCAATTTAGGACTACTATTGTGAAAATACTTGTAAGAATTCTGATAGAAAATCTAAAAATTGAACGAAAGAATGCTAGAAGATCAGGTATGTAAAATTCCTTCGACTAAAAAAGTATCTAATGACTGAAAAATCTTGTTGAATCTTATCTTCTCACCTTAAAAAACGAAAAATAAAGACAAAAGTAAAAAAATATTCGCAACGGAACAAAAATGTGAAGCTGGAATAACTAGAAAAAAGAACAACTATGAAGATAATGTTTAATTGGTAGATTACTGTGTTCTCTGAGTGAAGAACTGACGCAGACATCACATACAAGCGATGGTTGGAAGACGGGAAGAATCGTAGTATCTGTTTCCCAGTTTAGAGGTTAAGGACCCAATTGCCTGTTCTTTCTGCGGTTATTGAAGACTTCAATAAGTCAACAGTAATTCACAATAACGTATGCATTGTGTAAAAGGTGTTTTATGCTGTTATTGAAGACTTCAATAAGTAAACAGTAATTCACAATAACGTCATGCAATGTGTAAAAGGTGTTTTATACTGTTATTGAAGACTTCAATAAGTCAACAGCAATTCACAATAACGTCATGCATTGTGTAAAAGATGTTTTATACTGTTATTGAAGACTTCAATAAGTCAACAGCAATTCACAATAACGTCATGCAATGTGTAAAAGGTGTTTTATGCAGAAAATATTTTTCATTAGTATAAAATATGGTTAAAGGAAGACATAAAAAAAATACCAAGTTAATGGCTGTTAAAGCTTCCTTCAGGTGACTACATGTAAATTTGGAACAACAAAATTTAAATATCATACGGGGAGAACCAGGATTGTACAATTGCCTAGGTGAATTAGGTCCTATGCTAAGTGTTTTGGGGATTGTGACAAGCGTGGTGGAATTTTGCCAACCCGGTGCGTACTAAAATTAATTAAATCGACAATTGCAATTTATACAAAGAATATTTCTAGCTAAAGTCTAAATAAAATATAAGATATGAATATAATTATAGCCACATCTCCTTTTAATGGTAAATAAGGATTACTATCAAGCATGAAAAGCTTTAAACTGTGACGCATAGTTGCAAGAATATCGCGTTAAATCTTAATAAACTTAAAATTTATGCTTAAATTATGCTTAAATCGGTTGGGAGCCACTGATCTAAACTACGGGATACGCCACGTAGATACGCCACGTTTTAGATACGCCACGTCTATAGTCGTCACAAGTGCTCAACCGTTGAAAAACAGTGAGGACGAAAGAGATACTGAAAATGGCCCGTCCCAAGTTGGCAGGGAATACAACAGGCTATTGTTCCTTCAATGAACCATCGGTTTAACCTGAAAAAGGTTTGGTTATATTCATGCCAATGATTTATCTTAGCTCAAATGATCCAACTTGTATTTACACTACCTTTCGTTCCGCAATTTTGGCCCGACAGTGGATTTTCATCATGTCGATCTTTACAACAGTTCAGACGAGTTTCAAGTTTTTCACTCACTATTCTTCACTGTCGCATACTGCTACTAATGCTACTACTTCTACTACTTCTACTACTTCTACCAGAGTATTTCTACTACGCAAGCTAAGGGTATTAAGGTGAAGCTTTCAAGAAATATTTAGGTGGTTATTGAACTAAATCAAAACGAGCCATGAGCATATAGAATGTTAAAAGGGGGACGAAGCAATTTCTTAAGAAGGGCTTATATTATTAAGTTATACCTTTAAGTTGTGGAGGATTTTGAACTAGCCAGAAGACACTAAGTGTATACCGATTGACAATTTTGAAGAAACTTTTGGTGTACTACCGATTGATTTTGTCTCTTTTTTTCTTTTTTTTTTTCTTTTTTTTCTTTTTTTTTTGAATAATAAATTACTGTTAATATTATGCTATTAATACTCCTTCTTTGATTACTGTAACTAATGACACTAAGGGTATGAAGGTGAAGCTTTTAGGGGACATTTAGGGGAAGTTCCAATTAAACGAAAAAATTAAATGCATGCGGGTTTAAGAAAATTTTCAAATGAGTAATTGTTGTTGAAAATTGTTGAAAAAGTCTCTCCAGCCAACAAATAGCAAGCTAAATTATTGATTCTTATAGAAAAAAAACTGAAAAGATATAAAATATTATTTTCTTTTTCCATGAAAAAGACGATGTAAATAAAAAAAGAACAAAAACTAATTTTAAAAAATTTCCACGAAATAAGTTTTTCAAAGAATAGTAAAGAGCTCCTTTAAACCAATTACGAGTAGAAATTAAGTCAAATAATCTTCCAAGCGTAAAACTACCACGAATCACCATCAACAAATAAAAGAAATCCAAAAAAACTGAAATTATAATAAACAACCGACTTAAACTCATAACAAGCATAAATTAACAGGAGAAGGGCCGATAACCCCCATGATTTCTCAAGAACAGAACATAATTTGCGCTTTACTGAAAACAAAATACAATTTAAAGGTTTTCACTTTCTTAACTTTTACCAAATAAGAACTTATTAAGACTTAAAGGAATGAATTTCAGCATATGTATATTAAACTGACAATCCACATTCATTTGTATTTTTTTGTTGTTTTTTTTTTCAGGAAAGTTTTTTCCGCGTGGGATCTAGCAAACGTGCTTTGCTGAATTCTTAGAAATTCTAAATATCAAAATATGGGAGTAGTAAAATTTTCAAAGTGGCTTTTACAAAGATCCATTCTATGAAAGACAATGATTGAAACTGACCGCTCAGAGACAGATAATCTCTATTTGGATAAACTGTATTATCCGCTACTGCAGTGATCAAAAGATGTTAAAAGCGAAATCATTGACGATGCTTCGTGTTGCATAGACGACCTAATTCGGGTTGTCCGACCCAAAAAATCTAGTCTTTGTAGCTATTGACGGTGTTGTGCCAACGGCAAAAGCAAAGGGACTAAGGAAAAGTGTGGCTTTGAAACAAAATTAAGAAAAAAGGGGAGAATGAAAAAACTAATCCGAAAACTAAAAATAATTTAACCGAAATGCAATCCGACCAGGAACTGAGTTCCTGGAAAAACTCATAATAGAGGTCAAAAGGGCTTTACATGGAAGAGTAAATTCGAACTCGTCCTGGCAAAATTGCAAGGTTGTACTTTCTGGGCCAAGAGTGCCAGGTAAAAATTATTGGAATATCGAATAGAGAATAATATCGACTAATAAATATAATATCGAGAGAATAAATATCGAATAATGCATTTCTCAGCCATAAATAATTTTTTTAATTGTTTGATGTTTAATGAAAAATGAGTTTGTATCTTATTTTTTTTTCTTTCTTTTTCTTCTTCGTGTGTTTAGTTGTCGCATTTTTTTTTATGTGCGGTATTTTTTTTTTTAAACAGTTGTTTGTTGCTTTTTTTCATTCTTTAGTTGTTTTTTTCTCGTTGAGAAAGGCTCCCGGACGTGAGCCGAAACATTCGGAATATTTTTAATTGAAATGTTTATTTGTTTTTATTTATTTTTGTTTCACTGCTTTATTAAAATTGAACCCGCTTTTTCTTGCTTAATTTTTCGTTCTCAGACATTGAAACCGAAAATCCAACATTAGTTGTCGTATTTTTTTGTCGACATTAGCTCAGACCAATTGCAGAAACAGGCCACAGGGAGGAAGCAACAAGTCTCTGAGTCCATTTGCCTGAAAGACGGGCATATCATAACGGACCTGCATGCGAGAGTATTAAGAAGGGCGGGACATTTTCAAGAACTGTTGAATTCGTCACATTATCCACACATAATCCCAAGTCCTCCTACAACGGTCCTTCGACAATCCAATGTATTTTGTCTCAAACCCCCCGATATCGATGGAAAAAAGCCATTCGTTCACTGAAGAACCACAAGCCTCCTGGTGACGAAGGTCTGCCTCCAGAACTATATAAAGCTGCAGATGAGATTGTCGCTGCTCAACTGAAACCGGTGTTTGACCAAATTTGAACCGAAAAAAAAATCCCAGAAGAACTGGAAAGTTTCAATCCTTCCTCCTCTCATCGAAAAGGGTGAAAAGTCAGAATGTAAGTATTACCGTGGAATCGGTTTCACTGATATTGCGGCAAAGTTGTTTGCCATTCTTCTCCTCAATAGATTTAAAAAGGCCCGAGAAGAGAGAGTAAGAGAAGAACAAGTTGGCTTTCGAACCGGGGGTTCTTGTACCGAGCAAATTTTATTCTTAGGCTTTTTTTACAGCAGTGCCATAGATATGGTTTAGTGCTGCTCCTTATCTTCATTGATTTCATAGCAGCGTTCGACTCTTTCTCTGATGATTTAGCTCAACTCGTTCTCTGGCATATCTTAGAAGAGGATGGAACACCACTCATATTTTGTGGAGCTTTGAAAGCACACTACGAGGGCACGCAGATGAGGGTACGGGCTTATGGTGAAGAGTCTGAAAATTTTGATGTAGAAGCAGGAGTAAAACAAGGCGACTTCCACTCTCCCATCCTTTTCAATTATATAATTGACTGGATTATGAAGAGAGTTGTCAGCACACACGAAGTGTCGGAAAAGAGGTTCAGGTTACTGACTTAGATGATATTGCACTGGCTGAGGATTATCCATTGAAAGCCCAAATGATGTTAGACTAAGTTGCATGCTACTCAGCAATGGTCAGATTAAGAATTAATCCAACAAAGACCAAAGTGATGTGTGACAATTCCCAGAGTCCCCCTTCTACATCCTTAGATGGCAATAGCATTAAGCAAGTTAAAGAATTTGTCTACTTCGGAGTCGTTATAGATTCGGATGGGTTATCTGATCAAAAAATAAAAGGGTGGTATTTGCATAGCCTCTGCCAGTTTTTATCAGCTCAATAAATTACTGTAGAAGTGTCTAAGCATAAGCCTCACTACGAAAATTAGAGTATACGAGGTGATTGTCAGAAGTACACTTCTATGTGCGAAACATAGATTGTCAAAGCTCAAAATATTAGTAAACTAGATGTCTTTGATATCGACTGTCTTCGTCGTATTCTACGTGTCCAGTGCCGTGAACGAGTATCCAACAAAGTCTTCAGTGAGTGCTGTAAGCAACAGTCCAGTCTCAGAACAGTCCAGTCCCAGTCTCAGAAATTGTAAAGAGACGACGGCTCGTGTGGCTGCGCCATTGTCTAAGCCGTGAAGACTACAAATGCACATCGAAGTCCTCTATTAAAGCACAGCCACTTGATAATAGGAAACGTTGACCTGGAAGCCAGAAAAAAGATTGATGGTCAGTGATAAAAAAAAAGATATAGAGCTACTAGGAGGCTTCCGCCTCTTCGGTTTGCTTCGGGATAGTGACTGGCTGTACCATTTCAAAGCCGTTGCATATAACCGTGCCTCATGGAAGACTTCTATTGGAGAAATCTCGGATTAAGGGTGAGGCGGAGCAGCGTCTAGTTCATGTCAAAAGTAAGTACGTAGTTGATATGGAGTCTGAGGATCTGAGAGAATAATAACATTTCCTTATAAATTGCAAAATATGATTGATGATTGGATGATTTTGACTTTTCTTGCTGGAAACGACTTCATTCCAAAGCCACCCTATTTTTTTTTTTTTTAAGCTTAAGCGATATGAAAAAACTATTCACTGTATTAGCTGATATTTACGATGACCTAAAAATAATAATAAAAAAAAATACCAACCTTTACGTAAAAATATTGAATAGTCCATGCAATACGCAAAGAAAAACTTGGCTGGATTAGAAAATCCTCACAACGAAAGTGATTAGGTTACAAAAGAAGAGATCAATGCAATATTAAACAGCGAGGTTGAAAACGAAAATAACACACTAGCATCAGGCGATGAAAGTGCTAACGGTGAATATGTCACCTCTGGAAGGTATAGTAGTAATGATTCTTCAGTTTCAAAAAGTGACAATGAGGACCAACAGCTTCCAACTGGAACGAATTAGAATCAAACAGAAGAACACTATAGGTAACACAAAAAAACCTTTGGTTGGCTTTGCGAAACATTAAAATGAAAGTGAAGAGTCTACAAAAGAAAAGAGCAGTGTAAAGCTAAGCAGTGAGTATGAAAACGAACCTAATACAGAAGCATCTGGCAATTAAAGTCCTGATGACGAATCTGTTACCTATGGGGGGTATAGTAGTAATAATTCTTCAGTATCAGAGAGTGATGATGAGGGCTAACAGTTTTCGACTCAAACGAATCTGAATCAATTGTTATAATTCTATGTGGAGACTTGTATCTGGTTATGGCAACATCTTTGGGACAAAGCGCACATCTCTGATTTCCAAGGATTTTTTAGCATTAAAATTAGCTATGATTGAGCCACTTAGACCATATCAGAAGCTTATTAGTGTACTACCATCTTCAAGTGAAGAGTTACTACCTTTACCTCTTCGCCGTCTCATATCAGAATCACCTGATTTTGATTCACTCAATTCAATGACTTGATTTAAAAAGGAAGCTAATAAGGAATTAAGTAACTCTAAAGATCTCACAGATTAAGAAGGGCAAAGAAATATTCATTATTTTTTTTATGCTTAAGAGTTCGTAAAAGACGTTTAGAAGCTGAGTAGCAATACACTTAAACACAAAATATCAGAGAGAAATGTCTTAAACACTAGAAATCCTGACGAAAATCGCATGAGAAATTTAAAAGAATTGTATACTCTGCCTAAAAATAACGACAACCAGCCACTAGTTTTGAGATTAAAGACTTTAACAAAAGATAAAATGAATATAAAAGACTTGGCCAATAATTTAATTGGTAAAGAGCTATATAGATCGCCTTTTCAATTTCTTAACAAATGTGTTGGCATAGAAGACACTTATATACGTAAAGTCTTGAGGGAAGAGGATCGAAAAGTAAAACAGAAGTTTAAAGATTACGTCATTACTTGAACGAAAATATGAATCAAAGAGATAATGTTGAGGCTGGTCGAATATGTAGATTACTTTACGTAAGAACTCTGGCCAGTGATGGATCCAGAGGGGGGCGAGAGGGGTGCGCCCCCTCCCCCTAATGTGGTCTAAAGTAGTGTAATTTACTTAATTAACGCAAGTTTGCGTTAATTAAACTTGCTCCTAACGCAAGTTTATCAGATCAACCTATTTTGCACCCCCCCTCTAAAAAATCCTGGATCCACCCCTGACTTTGGCTGGCACGATATATAGGCCTACTATGAAAACAAAATCTGGATATCGCAGTAGTAAATCAGTCGAAAGAAAAGGTGATTCCTCGTGCCATTGAAAACAAATTGCTCAAAGAAGATATTAAAGTTGCGAATGATGAAATGAAGTGATACATGATCTGGCTCAATGAATACTGACTGAAGTGACACCCAAGCAAGCTATTGATTACAGAAGGCACAGAATGATCGAGTGATACGAACGCAAGTGACCGATTGGTCGAACGCGTCAAACCCTAAACAACAACAACATGATGAAATCAGTGTTGATGCAAATCTGATTGTGTTATATAAAATTGGGTCGCGTGTATTTATTATGAAAAATATATTGCATGGATTCCCCGGAGTGACCAAAGAACATTCGCAGGACGAAGACAAAAGATCTAGCATCAACTGGTATATTATCGCCATCTATCCAACTTTGAAGTAGATGAACAGAGACATTTATTAGCATACGTTAAGTGTGCGAGTCATTCTGTATACGACCAAGAAGAATTTGTAACCGAAGGACGTATATATGAAGAAATACATGGCACGTATTTTTATAAGTGTACAATATGGCAAGGTATCTCCGTCAAATTAAGCGCCTTGGTGAAAAGAAAAAGAAAATAAATATACAGAGCCCCCTTGACTCTTTATTTAGGCATTACTATTGGGCTTCCCATGATTTTATCTAAATACCCTTAGAAGTAGTAGACTAGCAGTAGAAGTAGTAGCAGTAGCATGCACAAATTATCTTTTGACGAGTTCAAAACCCCTTAAACATTCCCTAGAAGTGTCACCTTAATACCATTAGCCTTAGTTATAGCAATAGTAGTAGTATGCTCATACTGCTTTTGGTTAGTCTAAAATCCTCCTAAACAAGACCCTCGAGGTTTACTTGTTTGCTAAATTCTTCTTGAACTTCGGAAATAAGGGAAGAGATCCGCTTTTCTAAAAGGAAAGGCTTCTCATTAAAATCGGGTCTTTCGTATTCGGGTCGGCAAAGTTTGGGATTTGAAATTAGTGAAGTAATTTGCTAATTTCGGGATCCAAAGGCTTCTAAAGTTGGGATAGCAGCTTCCTCATTCCGGTGTCCAGGACTTTGATCCTACCAATTCTTTATTTTGGTTCCAATCGGTGGCACTAATTCACGAGAATACAGGAGAGGGGGTGGCAACAATTTTTTTAATTTTCAAATGAAGGCGCAAAAAGATATTTTTCAAAATCTTTGATTGGAGCTTTTTGAATTTTTTCTGCTAAATGAAAATAAAGAAGAAATGTATTTTTTAAAATTTTGAGATCAGTTGAGAATCCCCTACTTCTAATTGGCGGGACTATACTGAGGGATTGGGCTCTTGGAAAATTTTTTCCTGCAATCGTTCTCGATTAGGGCGATCACGATTAGGGATACTTTGTAGAAGTTATAAATGTGTCATTGTTCTAACCTTACAGTTTTGCTTTTTAGGGACGAGGCAGTACATCAACAAACGATTTTCGATACGTTAAATTTTCTTGGGTACAGGAATTAACAAGGTATTGTACCGACTTTACATTTATTGAGGCCCGACCCGGGTGTCAAAGCACCAACTTTAATTTTACCGCAAGAAAAGTCAAACTTTAAAGCAAAAAATAAAGGAAATAAAATATTTCAAACAGTCATCCTTGTTCATTCTTAAAGAAAATAATAAATTTATAAAAAAGAAAAGTAAATAAATTTCCGATTCTGAAATTTTTGTTTTTATATGGTAAAGTGAATTGTCGTATTTTATATTATAATTATAATGCGTAAATATGAATTTCATAAATATTATGTTTCGCATTTTATTAACATTACCCACTACCACTTAACTAGATTTAGGTCTTCGGCTATATTTGGGAGACCAAAGTTCTTCTTCAAAAGTGGGGGAAATAAACTGTCAGTTGATAAATCCAGCACTTTTAATAAAAGGACTTTAAACAAAGTATATTAAATAAATTAAATTTTATTAAATAAATGAATACCATTATTTTCCCTAAGAAATACATTCCACTTTCACTCTAAACGCAAACTATAATATTTACAGTGTTGACAGTGTGGCCAATTGTAAATCCCCTCCCCCCCCCTGAGACAAATCTAGGTACGGCATTGCCTGAAAGTTTCGACTTAATACTCTAAGCCGTTCCTGAAAAATTGTTTATACCCTCTTTTTACAACCTGCTTGCAACAAATATGTTTTGATTTAGTTCAACATGCCCCTAAACATTCACTGAAAGTTTCACCTTAACCCTTTCACCCCGGAGCCCGTCAAATGACGGGTTGCTAATTTTTGCTCACCAAATGCTATCTAGTGTAAAAAGTAGTAACGAGAACCATGCTCTTTGTATTCTTGAGAAATCTTCCAGTCTATTGATGTATCACACGTGTTGTTCGGAACAGTGCAGTGGACAAAAATTTAATTAGAAAAAAAGTGGGAAAAGTCTGTTAGAGGTGGGTAATTTCTAGTTGGAAATTCAAGTAGGCATATCATTTATTTGTCTACTTTTGTAATATCATTTAAAACTAAATGGCCGAAATTAATCAATGAGAGTTCTATTTAGTGACTAGCGCCATCTAGTGGGCTGTCAGAATTTTCACAAGTCAGTGTACGTCAAATGACAAGACTGGGACTCTATGACTGAGGGGCTTACTCCTGTCAAATACTTCTACATATATATTCCGCTTGGGTTTTTGAGACTATGGCTGAAAAGACGGACTTGTACCATATGAAGGAACACGGTAAAACTATAGCAGTCAGAGGCAAAAGTCTGGCCCAAGAGATACGCCAAATGGTTGGTATCTCAATCCTTGCGGGATCCCTGAATCTTTCGCAGATACGACTTTACTGGAACAAAAAGTAATTTATTCCCATAGTCGCAAGAACACTTCCAAAAGATCGATACCATAAATTACGGAATCATCTCCACTTTGCGCCCAAAGAGAACAGGAACGAAAATGATGCGTTATGGAAAGTCAGGCCTGTGTTATCCCTTGTTAGAGCACAGTGTTTGGACCTTGAAAGGGAGGAAAACCTATGTGTAGACAAGCAGATGATCCCCATCAAAGGCCAGATGAGGATAAAGCAATACATAAAGTCAAAGCCACGACCATGGGGGCTGAAAAACTTAGTTCTCTGTGGTTTTTCCGGTATCATGTATGACTTTGAAGTTTATCAGGGAAAGAGTACCCCTATTGGGGAGGAGCACAGAGAAACAGCTGGAGGTTTGGCAGGAGCCATTGTTCTTAAGTCAGCTGGAGAAAATCGACAAGCATGTCTATCACGAATTGTACATTGACAACTACTTTACAACTTTACCAATGCTTGAAAACTTGACAGCAGCTGGCTTCTTGGCAGCAGGAACTATTAGACAGGGCAGGATAGCCAAAGCAAAGCTTGCAGATGAGAAGGATCTTAGGAAGAAAGGACGATGATCGTGGGACGAAGTTAGCAACATTGAAGAGACTCGTCCTTGTGCGTTGATTTGACAACAGCGCGGTAAACATGGTGTCAAATTATTGTGGTGCAGGTGGAGTAGTGAAAAGATGGAGTTACGAGAAGAAGGAGAAGGTTGATGTGAAAAGACCTGACGTTATTGGCCACTACAACCGCAACATGGGAGGAGTAGACAAGCTGGATCATCTTGTCGACTTGTATCGAATTGAAACAAAGACGAAAAAATGGACCAGTGTCACTTTCCGAGTTCCAGAACGAAATTGCAGAAACACTGCTGAAGTGTGAATATGAGGAGCAGATCTCTAAACGAAGAGCTGGTCGTCCTCACCAGCAAAAAGATGCCGAGAATTCTCCAGCTCTCCCCACCTGCTGCGCGATCAACTTAAACGATCAAAAGCGTCCGGTATGACCGAGTAAATCACTTCCCTATGCATTTAGAAGGTCGGGAAGCCCAATGCTGCAATGAAAAGTGCCCAAAAGGAAAAAAGGAGTTTTCACGGATTCGTTGTGAGAAATGTGAGGTTGTGCTGTGTCTGAATAAAAACAGGAATCGCTTCAAGATGTACCATGTTCACTGAGTTTGAAACTTGACTTGGTACATATGTTTTGTGCCTTTTTTTATATTTTTCGTATAAACGAAGTTGTCTTGCTGGTATACCCTTCTAGTCCCATTACTGTCATTTGACAGGGATCGAGATTTCTAAGAATATGTGCCCCAACGGTTTTCTAACACAGCCATAAGTTTCTAAGGTCGAAATGAGCCCTATACTAGAAAATCAGAATTTTCCTGTGCAGGAAAAATATTCAGGGCTGAAAGAGTTAATAACATTAGCCTCAGCAGTAATAATAGCGGTAGTGGAAGTAGTAGTACCAACAGCGGTAGTATGAATTTAGTGCGTTTTGTTTAGTTCAACATCTCTTCAACATGACCTCAAAGTTTCAACTTACTTATATAAGCCGTTCCTAAGATATTGTTGATACGCCCTTTTAATAAAAAGTAAGCACATAGTCTTTTTTGATTTATTTCAAGATCCTCCTCAAAATTTCTTGAAATTTTCAACTTAATAAGCTTAGCTTTTTTCCTTTTTTAACCTTCCCATACAATACTTTACTATTATGCCGTATTGCTGCATCTTCTGGATCTTCAGCAATTTTGTCCATGACCACCACTTCGCAATTCCTTATTTTATTGTATTACAATTGAAACTACCCTCCTCCTCTCTACTAAGCTTGAAACATTTTCACTAATATTCCTAGCTGCGTCTCTCCCTAAGACACCAATTGCTACTTCACAAGATATTGTCCTAAAATTATTCCATCCGACTTCTATGTTGTCTAATTTTAGACTCTTGAGTTTAGTATTCAACTGTTCCTGGAAAGATTCTCTCAGTTTCATCATGGAGTCTTCAAACGTTAGAAATAGTAAGAAGAAGAATTAGTATATAAAGGCCTGCCTTTATCGCGAATCATTGCAAATGCACGCTAGCTGATCCAGACAAGAAAAGAATAAAAGAAAATATATTTTATTTACAAACGTTTTTGTACAAACAGCCCACTTATTCGCATTCACTCCATCACAAGAAATTTAATTTCTCAAAAAATATATATATATATATTTCGACGCATTAAAAAATCTAAATAAATTATTTTCTAGTAAATCCATCACCAGTAGGGTCTAGGATCCATGGGTAATGGTTGGGGCATTCCATGCAGGTATGAAGACGAAGGATCTCCCCGGGTAGTTCTCTGGTGGTAAGGGGACATGCGTTTGGAAGGGAACAGAATGGCTGTCCTTTGATATCGCATTTTTCTTTCCATTCAGCAAAATCACGGAGAGCAGTGAGCTCAGTTGGGTTTTGCATCCATTGAATAACCTATAAGAAAATATAAATAAATAAAAAGCGATTTTTGAGGATTAGGAAGAACTGATAAGCCTAGTTTCCCATTTTTACCCGGGCGATGTATTCTTAGTTAACTTTTTTTTTACATGTGCACTATTTGCGCATATATGGACCACTTTGTTAATTAAAACTTAAAATTTATCTATCCATAACTTATACAAAATGATAAATGTAAAATTAAATATTCGATAAAATGTTGGCTGACATTTTACACAAAAGGGGGGTCTTTTAGACTGTTTTTTTTGTAACGTAAAGAACATAGTATACGGAAGAGGGCAAGCTTTCATGATTAATTTGAATCTCATGGTAATTAAATCACAGCCACAAGCAGCATGTCAGTGCCTAAAGTACCATAAATAAAATAAATGTTTAGAAGGTAGCATTACAACCAAACTGAGTTTCTTGACGTTTTTTTTTGGGGGGGGGGCTAATGTAAAATATTTATAGCCAAGCTGATTGTTTCTGTCGCAAATTGTAATTTGAATATTTACAAGCGATCAGTAAGGCTAAGCCTCCAGTTCCAAGGCTCAATGAAATGTTGAAGCCAATATGCCGAAGAGAAGCACAGACGATGAAATCACCAAAAAGGCTCTAGTCCTGAAGTAGAACACTATTCTTTCAATTCAAATTTAATTGCGAGTCCAAAACACTTTCTTGGAGGCTAGACTTCGCGATATCAAGGATTTAAGGACTCCTCTCCCCGCGAATTTTTATGGAAGGAAACCCAAAAACAACCTGAACTCAGTAGGCTTGTAATTTTGGGTTTTATGGAATTATAGATTTTACCGTTCTCATTACAGATTGATTAATTTTTATAATTTCAATATTTTTACGGTGAATAACCGTCCATTGTTATTTGTGTTGAGTAAGACATATGGAAAATCACTTGTTTCGACTTTAATTCGTTAGATGATATATTACTTTTTTGTCACGTTTGTAGCAGGAATGACTATTTTTTTAGACTCTAAATACAACTTTCTCTCCCAAGCGTCCATCCTCTAACTTGGTGGGGTACCTCATCATTTCTCAAATTGTCGGGGTGCTGCAGCAAAAAGCAGAACCAGCACTTACTCTTACTTCCCGCCATGTTTAGTCGAGAACCGATGAACCCAAAAGGTAAGTGTCCCGATGACAAAAAACTAGATCTATTCTTCCTATGAAACCTAATCTGGGAAGGCTTCCCTTCCCCTATATACGATTTGGAGCAAGGCCGGACTTATTTTTGTCAAATTCTGTACCCCAAGTAATTGCAAACGCAAAATTTCAGGAGATTAGATTAAAATGAACAGTTTTATGATACAAAATAAATCGGAATTTGACATTTTCTCAGTTTTTTTCTAGACATCGAGAAGAGTTTCGAAGAGATAATTTTATTTTCTACACGACTCCGATGTTAAAGAATGGCTACGAATCTTTCTTTCTGATCTTAAATTTTGTTGTTATTTTATATACTATTTAGCATGCTAGAAAAAAACTAAGTTTCGAAAAATTACAGGAAATTTTGCAAACTTCGGAGGGACTTTTCCTCGGTTTTCAAATCTCCAGATAAAAAATTTTCAAAGTTGTATCTCTTTCCATTCTCTTTCAACTTTAAACATTTTCAAAGTTGTATCTCTTTCCATAGAACACAAAAAAAATTGACAAAGATAAAAAAAAAATCTAGATAGCAATAGTGCTATACCATAGCATCAAAATTACCTGGAGGTTAGTGACAAAGTAGACATCATTTCTGCCATTCAACATTTCATCAATAAAATCAATCAAAGCGTTTTTGAGGTCTCTCTTGCTCTTCAACCACGAAGCACCGAAATGGAGACCGAGAGGAGCACGGTTGGTGCTATAATGACGATCGAAGTTATGACGGAGGAACCGTCCGAATTGTTCACCAGTTTGAATGTTTGTGCAGGAGTCAACCATATGGCAACCTAGAATAAATATATATTTATTGGACACTTATTGGCTCCTACTCAAATCAAATAAGATTAATCTAGTTCAGGCATCTAATGAAGGGGGGGGGGTCTTCATGCGTCCCCTAGTCACAAAATATCCAAATCAAAAAGTTTGTCTATTTTACAGAATTTTGAATGTATGCCCACCTCTGTGCATATGGCTGACCTAGTCATAATGCTGAAAAGTACTGTCTGTTTTATAGTGACATTCTGACGAGAACCTTCTTTCAGTAAGGTTTTTCAACTTCAATAAAGCATTTTTTTTTAAGTATTATAGACACTTGAAACAATAAAAAGAAAGGAGTGAAAGGAAGAGCAGATAAAATAAGAAATAAGTAGAAGTATCGAAAATAAAGAGTAGAAATACAACAGAAGCACAACCTGAAGAGAAAGGAGCAAACTAAAAGAGACACGATCTAAAACCTAAAATGATATTTGAAGAAAAATCGACAGAAGTGGAAAATACTAAATAATTGTTAACAAAGCACAGTAAATAGAAATAGGGTCAAAATAAGCTTGTAATAAGAATTATTTGTACTGATCAACAGATTATATAAAACAATCTACTGATCTGTTTTTTAGGTGACTACAATGTATATTCAAAAGTTGAAAACGAGGTTGCTCCACGTAATATGCCTGGGAATTTTACCATTAGATGATTTGGGGATTCCAGGTACCCCATAGAAGACGAGTAGAAACTATCTTTTATGGAAGAATAAATAGGAACGAAAAACGAGGAAAGGACGCTTCATTATTTGGTAACGCGTTTGGAACTTTTCCGTTGTGCACGGATTGGGAGTTTACGTGACGCTCGGTTCAGACCACTTGTTATTAAGTGTTTTTAATGCGAGAAATATGTTGGATCAGAAGATAAATGAACAGGCTAAACAAAAATATGCCAAGAGTGATGACGCAAAAATAATTGACAGCTTCAAATAGACTAGGATAATAATGAAAAACTTAAATTATAGCTTGTCTGGAGAGAGTTCAGAAACAAAATCCTACAATCTGCAGAAGATTGTCATTTAGAATCATCTCTCACAGAGCTACGTGATACTTTATATGATGCAGAGAATGACTAAACCAGGGAATAGTTGTAAGGGCAGGCCTAAAGACGATTTATATAATGAGGACTGCACGAGGAGATAAAAATTGATAGAATTTTATATATTGATATAAATTTTTAGAGTTCCCTTAGAGTATACTGTGAAAAAAGATAGCACTACATAAACTACTTAAGATAAAGAAAATAAGTTTAGATGAAAGAACAGCCCGAAAGATTAAGGAAGCATTTAGTAAGGCAGATTCCAGAGAATTTTAGAAGCTTGTGATAAAACCCGCTTCCAGGGTCTCGCAATAAGGGAGAAATCTCCCTCGATTAAAGTTGGCTCAAGTTTTGAAAGGCAGATATAAAATAGCTGAAATAAAGGGACTATTGTTGGAGAAATTGTCAGGACTGGATGGATTTATGAATCTACTATGAATGCTGACGATTCAAGGTTTATTATGAAGATAAATGGGAGTGAAATATGAAATTTGTCAAGCAAGGTTGTAAATATCACCTAGGCTTTTTTCTTTGCGTTTTAATTATGTATAATTTACAAACCTTGTGCCTGTTGCAGAAATATCAGGCAACTCTGATTGCTCTTCTTTTTGACATAGTACTGGTAACAAAAAGTAGTAATGACCTGCGAAGACTGTTAGATTTGACCTATGATTCTTTAGTTATGAAGTATTTAATACTAAATACTGATAAGTCACCTGTTGCAGTGTTTGGTGACAAGGTGAGACTTGTTTTAAGGCTCAGAGGCATAATAATACTTACTTGTCAGCGAATTTTAAATATGAAGGAATTAAAGTGGATAATTTCAAAAAGGGAAATTTTTTAGCACTTGGTGATAAGAAAAAATATTTGGTAAGGGTGAAGTCAAAGGTGGTCCTTACTTTAGCCCAACGAACAAAGATGGGAAGAAAGATGAAGGTGAGAAATGGGTAAATACTGATATAAATATTTTAGAGGATAAGTTAAAAGGTTGGTCGGTTGCACAAAGCGGCCATTTTTAATACTTTTTATTCTATTTGGATAAGGCTGCATTTTCTTCTTTAAATATTATTGTTCTGCGAATTTTTTTATAAACCACGGTCACCTGATATCTTGTATTAATAAGTAAAACATCATACGAAAAAAAAGAAATAAAAATAATCTATGATCAATTATTCTTACCTGGGAGAGATTCGTCGAAAGTTGGGTCATCTCTTCTATCAAGCTCGTTGACAGCCATTTCCCAAACTGGGTGGGACCTTGATGGACAATTAGCATTACCGTGGCAAGCATGTGGCATACGGAAATACAAGGTGTATGGCCAAATGGGAACACGACTAAGTGGAGCAGTGATGGAGGAGTCGTAGACAAAGAATTGATCAGCCATCATATCAAATTGCTTGTTGCCACCGGTACGGAGGAAGGGGGCACGAACACCAATGATAGAACCATCGGAAATGTTAGCAAAGCGCTCGATGATAAGCCTAAAACGAAATGAAATGAAAATACAAAAACAGTGCCAAATGTATAGATTTGAGTTTTAAAAGGCTATAGAAATTTGGTCTGTAATGGAAATACTAACATGATGCTGCTAGAAAAACGAATTAAAACCAAGCGTTTATTTTCTTTGGAAATATATTCAAAAAATTGTATGCTTATCCACAAGTATTTCATATTAGATATATTCAGTGGCGTAGCTAGGGATAGCGGGGGGGGGGGCTGCTGTCCGTGGGCGAAGCCTCTGAGGCGGTGTCTAACTGAGGTTTTCTTCGTCAATACTATGAAATTAGGAGGAGTGGTGCGGGTGGCTTAAAAATCAACATCTCCCCTGGTCTCTTAAGACCCCAGCTACGCCTCTGGGTATATTCTGTCACCAAATAGAGTCAACAGCACCAATTGCGGGACAATGTCTTATATTGTCCAAACAACTTTTTTAAGCAAAATACAAAATTGTCTTATCTTAAAATATGTAAATATTAGATAAACATAACTTAAATCAAGTAAGTTGTCCGACTAACATACGTCTAGTCTAAAAAATTCAAATATCCGTAAGGTTTTGGAGCTAAAAAAAATTCGCAATTTGTTTTGTTTCCTTTGTCTGGTTGTAATACAAGTTTCTTCATTTCAAAAAGATTTAGCCTAAATTTTTATTACATCTAAAGCTTCAATGCCATCTAAATAGAAAAGAGGCTAAAAAGAAAATCGTGCTCCCAGGTTTTTTATAAACCTTATTTACCTTTATAAACCTTATATAAGGTTTTTTATAAGCCCATCTAATGGAATTTTTTGTGCTCGGATGCTTAGTGCCTGCTGTAATGCCCAAATTTCCTCGATCGAAAGTACAATCTGACAATAGACAGATGGAAAAAAAATCTCAATTTCAAGCTTTTTCTCAAGCTCTTTAAGGTTATTTCTGTTCTTTTGTTATCTGTCCTGTTAAGTTTTAAGTTATCTGTTCTTTTAAATTATCTCTAACCTTTTCTTTACCTTCATGCAAACCTTTTTTTACATTTAATTTCTGCAAAAAATGTCGGAAGCCATGTATTTGACTGAGTTACAACCTTTTGCAAATTCAGAAGGGCGATACAAAATTAATTTTGCCAAATAAATAAAAAAAAATACTGAATGATTTTGCAGAATTAAAAATTACGTAAGGGCTTGGCCAGATTGGTTTCTGAAAGACTCAAATGGGATTTCCAAAACCCCCACAGTTTTGTTTTCCTTCTCGTCGAACCGAGTACAAAGGTTCAAGGCGAAACTCTTAATTTGCTCAAAAGTAAATCTTTTTTTGTCAAGAAACGATATACTTGAATATGTTTCTCCCGAGGAATTTAGCTCTAAGAGTTGGCTAATTATTGAAAAACGAGAAAACTTACCTTCCACCAGCCATCTCAGCAAGCCAATCATCGTAACTTCCATCAGTCCAGTACTTGGCACTTTCTTTGTTGGTGACTGAAAAAACACCGATCTCATGTCCTCGACGATGAAAATCTTGAACAGCAGAATAGTTGGTATATTTATGAGAAACAAAGAAAGTTCCTTTGATTTGGCAACCGTTTGGATTTTGACGTACCCCATTAAAGATTTCTTCATATAAGTCAATGTTGTCTACGTTCATAGCGCCATTGAAAGTAAGAGTAATCATTTGAGGAATCTGAAAAGAAAGTCAATTTTAGACGACTGAATAAAACAACAGTTTGCCCAGGCGTCTTGCTACGACTATAGAAGCAGGTGTGTGCGCAACTTTTTTTAGGGAGAAGTGGGCAAAAAAGAATTTTTAATTTGAATTCAAAGTACGGGGGATTTCGGGGGAGGGAGGCAAAATTCTGTCTATAAATAAACTTTTTGAATTGCTCGTTTTATACACTTCTTTGAATTGGGATCTTAATCCTACATCTGCTGGTCTTGCAGAGGGCACTAATTGTACGCAGACTGAGAACGATGTGGTATATCGAGCTCCAATTTGTAAAAATCAAAACAACACAGTTTGATTTTGGATGGCTGAGTAGAACGAGAAGGGTGAAATAACAAAATCTACCAATAAGGTTTTTCTAATGCATTAAATTCAAAACTATGTTTCTTGAAGCCTTTCACAGCACAGTCAGCCGGAAGACAGGCGTAAAAAGGAAAAAAAAACAGTGACCTTGACTATTCTGCGAGGACCAAAGGGATTCCTTCGCGCTCTCTCCAACAGAAAATTAAGTCTCCCTCTCGATACACCAGCAGCGAACTCTCTTGTGATAATCGGAAACAAACTGAAGTCGGAATGCAAAATTTCTCTAGAGATACACATTATCTGCTACTGCTACCATTGAATAATCTTGCGTGTCTAGCTAGGTGGTACGAACATTACCGATTGCATAAAGTAACGTCTAAAACAAACTGAATCTCAGTTTAATTAATTTGATCCAATACAATGTAAATGACATTTTTCTAATACTATTTACTCTCATATTCCAAGCAGATATATTTAATACATTTTTAACGCTTAAAATTTCAACTTTGTTATAAAATTATTAAAGACTAAATAGCTGGAAGTTTGCTTTGATTGTGATATTTTATACAGCGTTCTTAATAAGGGTTTATAGTGTTTACACATTTCATACTATGATGTTTCCTGCGTCTTTATTTCTCTCTTGTAAATTTTCGTTTATAATTTGGATACCTTGGAGAATTTTCGCCTGTAACCTCACAGGCCTTACTAATTCATGCAGTGCCCGGCAACAATATTACTTTGGAAGGCTGATTGATTTAAAATTATTCAAGAAAAAGACCTGAGGATATACTATAACTGGATACGTATTCTTGCTTGCTTCAATTTTGTCGATTGATACCTACGTTTCTGTAAATGTAATTGTTTTTCTTTTATGTATTGACCTTTCCTAATCTAGCATAATCAATCATTTCAAAAATATTAAGGTTCATTAGAAAAGAACATGAAAAAAAAAGAATCGAAAAACTAAAAATTTTTCTTTAGGAAATTATTCTTTAGGAAATGTTTGATTCGGATGTCATGAAATAAATTTCTTCCGTTTTTTAATATTAGTAAGAAAACTAACACGAGGCTAGCCACTATATATCAATTGGTTTTTACATATTTACCTGGGTAATTTCTAGTTCTCCTGGCACTCTGGTTCCGTCGGGTGAGCAGTAACAATCTGGCAGTACACATTGAGAGCTATCGCACTCTGGCGCTCTGTTAGGATCCATGTCAACTGAGCAAGCGTTCTCATCGGAGCCATCCGCGCAGTCAGGTTTATCATCGCAGAACAGAGCCTTGTCAATACAATCACCACTGCCACAAGCTAGTTTACCATCTGGACAAATCGGCTCATCTGTCTTCAATTTTGGCAAAACTTTTCTGGGTCCTATAAATTATAGTATATATTACACAACCATAGCAAAAGTGCTAGACCTAGCGCAATATGATACAGAAATAACTTCAAAAAATATGATCAAGTCCACAAAAGCATAATATCAAATTCGTGATATCCCCCCCCCCCCTTGATCCCAAAATTACCTTTCTCGGTATTTCCACTGAAAAAAAACCCTTCTGTATTTTCATTGTGAAAGATCATTTCGATGATCTTTTCCAATGATCTTTTACAAACGACACCATTTCGATGGGACTGGGGAGTCATGACACTTCTCTGGTTTCTAAGGAAGGAAGCAAGACTTTTGAAGAAGTAGCTGTTTTGTTAAAGTATAAAAACTTCAAGTCATTACCTGCGCCTTGTTCCTCCTCAAGTTTTTTTCTGAATGAGGACCATGCATTTCATTTTACTTATAGCAAATCTAGAATGTTCTACATGAAATGTAGCAAATTACGACAAAGGATAAGGCCCTTGACTCTTATAGTTTAAACCGGCGTGCTGATCTCCGTTTCATGGCCCTTCAGCCAGGAAGTGCAATGGGGAGGGAGAGCAGTCTGTGCTTTCGCACACCCTTCCTGTTTACCTTGCCTAAATTTCTCCAGGTACTCATTTACAGCTGGGTCGAGTCTGGCTGAGCTTGTAGTCTTACCACTGACCCCTGTTCTGAACCAAAGAACCGACCACAGCAGGAATCGAACCCCCGCCCACCGGACAAAGTATTCCAGGTCC
This sequence comes from Artemia sp. Qi Xiang Cuo, assembly GCF_049724085.1. Taxonomy (NCBI): domain Eukaryota; kingdom Metazoa; phylum Arthropoda; class Branchiopoda; order Anostraca; family Artemiidae; genus Artemia; species Artemia sp. Qi Xiang Cuo. The sequence goes on along the minus strand of NC_142809.1, from coordinate 18,957,209 downwards.
AGCGCGCCAACACTTGGCTGGGATGGCAAGCATCATACTATATGGAACTTAGAATCTTCGAGATGACAACAAAAAGTTGATGAAAAGATTTAAATCACTTGATTTGTTTTTTTTAAATTGTCAAATCAGACACCTTCATGCATTGAGTTTCAAGGCTCAAGGAAGTCCTTTCACAAAACACTAGCCATTCGAATTTTTCACGAGCAATCTCTGCCAAGGCCAACTAATCAGTTGAACGGGTTTGTTTTATCATGGTGGTTTTCTCAGATTGGCATAAACATCTTTTAAAGCAAGGTCGGCATTACCAATGATTAAAAAAAGGACACACCCTTTCTCATTTAACTTTACGTGTAAAATCACATTTCCAGTTATATTAACTTCTTAAATCTAAGTATTTGTCAAGTCATGTGCTTTCTAAACTGGATGTTAGGGTGTTCACAAGAACTGAGCTAATGTAGCATAGTTTATTCTCAGGATCTTAACTATCTCTAACACTAAGATCTTAGCTGTAATAATCCCCTTTATTGTACCTAAATCAATGCAAGGATGCTGGATGGAAATTGTTAGGAAGGGCGAAGGGAGTTCCAACAAATGGATAAGGCAGTAAATTAAAGCACTTTGAATGTTTTAGTAGGTAGTAATACACTTTTCAAACAAAAAGTACTTGGTTTTAAATGTATCTGAGGACAAAAAGGGGCAAAAAACAATAGCCTTGGTTTCAAAGCTATTTTTTATTGTCTTATGTTTCCCCAAGGAGGGGAGCCTTTGCCCCCTACTGGAAGGACCCCTACTGGTCCTTCCTTGCAGTACTCATGTATCAATGTGGTGTAACGAAAATGAATAAATGGTCGCTCTGGTTGTTCGAACATCTAGCAGCACAAGTCCCGAATTGTACAAGAAGAGTAATAGATGTTGTTCAGCGTTCTTGCACAACAGTCTAAAGGTTAAATAGCTATTTCTTTGGGCAAGTCATAACCTTCCACAACCCCTGAGTAAGTTTTGTAAGTTATATAGGTTTCCGGGTGTTATTCAACCACAGAGAGAAGAATTTCTTCCGGCCAAGTTTCTTTGATATTTCAAAGACAGTAGAACAGTCATATGAACGATGCCAGGCCATATTCTGGAGGAGGGAAACCTGGTTTGACCCCCCCACTCAAAGTTTTTGTCCGACTCATAAAGAAGTAACAAAAATACATGTAGATAATTTTTATTGGGATTCTTTGATAATCACTAATCTATTGCTATTTTTTGTAAATTCACCCCCCTCCAAATAAAATACTGCATACAGTCCTGGAATAAAGCTTTCTGGATCAGCTCAAATATCTATTACTAAAAACCACTGTAAGTTGCATTGACTTAAGGTCATGCAGTACCCCTAACGGATCACCCAATCTCGTCTATTACAAAAATTTTTAGTTAGTGTGGCAAAACTACTTAGAATTGATTGGCCGGTCTTGCCATAACTTGTAGAGCTTTTATAGTAGGCCCCGAATAGACGACAGAAAACTAAAAGCTGACGTCGAATTTCTTGGACATCTTAGAAACTCTTCAATATCTCTCATATTATACCGGAGAAAAGAGATGTTCAGTTTTAATGAAACTTACATCATCCGAAAGCTTGAATATTGTTGTTTTAGTTGAACGGAGTAGGTTTTTCTTTTTAAAGTTCAGAGAACAGTAGTTCCAAAAATGTTTAATATACCTGACAGGACAACGCTATATCAGTCAAAAGAAAATTTCATTTGAACCTTAGGAGTTCCCTGTGATGCTGCTCGATTTGATGGACAAGTTTGCTGACAAAAGGGACACCAAATTTAATTATCTTTTCAAACAAGTTTCATAGTTAAATCGTAGATTCTCAATAGCTCTCGATGATGGCTAGTCCCCTGGGAAAAATCACTAATGGTTCCTTTGTCTTTGAGGCGGTCAGCCGATTAACAGGAAGGCTGAGACTTGGAAAATGATTTTAAAGTGCCGTATGGCCTGAACTCAACCACTTATCTTTAAAATATTAAAACAAATTCTCTCGTGCCTTGAAAGCGCTTGTATAACCATATAGGTTCTCAAGTCTTTTTTATTTGTCACTTATGTTGCTGATTATGCTTAGTTCTACCCGAGTATGACGAGAATTCGCATGCAAATCAACTGAAATTTCTATTTTTATTTTCCCGGTTTCATCTGGCATGCTTGCCAGCAAAACCAAGTTGTTTTGTGAGTCGAATTCGGTTAGTTGAAAATTGATCGTCAAATATTGAATTTTGATCGCATGCAAAAAAAAATCCAGTAACACTTAGTTTCCAGATGCTGCAATTTGTTGGGAAACGAAACAATTACGGAGTGAATATGCAGGAAAATTCCCAGACATGACCCGGAAAAATCACCACTACCCTTACTCTATCTTACGAAAGGTGGGGTTCGATACGTTTTCTGCTGTTCGGCTCCTATTACTACAAAAAAAATCAGTTAAATCTCAATAAATCACTTCCAAATCTCACGGAAGTAATCGATTTTACGACAATCTGTTTTTAACAATTAGCAATTCATTCGACTTCTCACATTCGCTTGAAGATTTCAAAGCATGCGTATTTGCATTTTTTTTTTTTTTTTTTTTTTTTTTTTTTTTTTTTTTTGGCAAAACATCCCGGTAAAAATCGTCGCAACTTAGCAAAATCACTGCGGTTTTCTGCAAAACGCTGCATGTGGGAGCTAAGGGTATTAGCGATAAAATTTCGTTTCTTAGTCCAAACAAATTATTATGATTGTGGATTTACCATCCTATTTGATGAGAACCAAACTTTACATAAACCTAAGTTTATCTAAGCTATGTAAGTTACGCAGTGGCGTAGACCATTTTGATAGCAAACTAAAGGTGCCAGTGCCCTTTTTAGAAACTGAATAAAACTCAACCAAAGTTGTAAATAAAACACAACCAAAGTTGGGTTTTGTTCTACAGATTTTGATCGTTGAACTCTTGCTATAAGAGACGTTTTACATCATATTCCAACCTTTGAATAGAGTAGAGTAGACCGTACTTTATCGAGATGTCGAAAAATGCAGATATAGAATCCAAATTTGAAGCCCCGAATCAAATAAAGGTAAAAAAAATTGGTAGGCCTATATATTTTTAAATTTTCAGTTTTTTGGTTATCTTACTTAACGTAAGACATCTAGTTTAAAACAACCAAATTATTTGGTTGTGCAAAATTTCTAAACATTTAATCCACTTCTCAACAGATGTTGTTGTTTCTGGAACTGTGGAATGGCCCCAATACCACAAACTATACAAGCATATTAGATGATATGGGCTTAAATATGGTGATTTTCATATATAATTTCATAAGTAATGCTTTAACATTTTATTTCTCTTTTTTGTGGCGCCAGATACATGAAATATGCTCAAAATGTCATAAGTGCTTTTACCTCTAGGTTAAGCTTGTCTTCGGCTCTTATTTTAAAGAGGCGAAACAGATAACTGATCAGATAGCCCATGCATGGTGACTAATAATGAATGTGCAGTGGACAAAGTTGTTGCTTTAAAAATAGCTCCTACAAGTTTTTCTGCGAGGAATCAGTGCGCCTATGCCTTTTGATCCAAAATAAGAACAGATTCCTTCATAAAAAGGGGAAGGGTAAAAGGCTATTGAGAAACGGGTGGTGGTAATTCTTTTAAGAAACGAGAGCGTATCCTTTCACTGAACCCCGCATGTAAATAACCATCCTCATCTGTAATGGTGGCAGCTGCAGCATTATAGCAATAGATACATGAAGTTTCAAAGAACAGACAGTTTACAACAACTGGCATTCACAAACAAAGTATGCTGTTTCTATTGAATTATCTGCACTTTCTCTGTATTTACTATGTTTATCTATACTTACTTTCAAGTTTATCACAATTGCTGACTTTTCCTTTCCAGTCACAGGTCTGTCTGTCGATGTCGAAAGCAAGACCAGCAGGACATTTAACAAAGGCTAAACGGATAGCACCTACAATGCCAGCTCTGTCACACCTACAAATTCAAACAAGTTAACAATGTGTACAAGCTAATTAAACTATATAAGTTTATGTAAGTTATATTCTTCTTCTTCGTGTTTGAATTTTTATGGAGACGCTTTTGCATAATCTCATCCCCAGAATCAAATTCTGGGATCTGTGGTGCGTTGTAGCTACAGATTGTCTCCCGGGATATGGGCAACGCAGAAAATTAGAAAGGGTGGACTGAGCAAGCGTTGGCTTCGGCAGACTTCATGATGCAACAAGTATCTACTCAGCAATAACCATTTCAGTTTGATATCTTAACTACAAGATAATCTCACAAAAAAAAAAATCTTGAACTTTGTAAAATTCCCAGTGATATCTGCATATTAGGTATGTGCGTAGGAGAAGGGGCAAGAAAATCCCTCCTCCTGATCTTATTAATATTAAAATTTCACCCAAAAATCCCCAAGAATTTAACATAAGTCACCTTTTTCTGTTCTGAAGAATAAACACCCTTCCCCCGTAATTTACTTTGTGCATGCGTGGTAAGAAAATTAATTATAAAAGAATGCTTTTCGATAGTATTTTCTTACTCTTTTCGATTTTTTTTTACATTTAATCTTTGAAGCAGCGAGACAAAATATCTAGGACATTCATAAGCATGAAAGACAAAGGGGAATTCTCCAAACACTGGTAGGCTACATAGGGCCCCAAGGTAAATTTTGTAAAATGTAAACCTTACAACACGCTTACTAATCTATTGGTTTTGTAAACCGTGGAGAAACTTCTAATGCCTTCTCTCCCCAAAAATTTTAAAATATTTGTTTCGTGCACCAATAGTATCGGGACAACTTCAGGAGGAAAATTTCAGATTGATAAGGTAACTTCAGTTTCTTCTGATTTTTCAAAACACATCCACCCCCGTTACAGACAAGAAATGTGAATCTAAAATCCACATAATTTCAAAACACCCCCCCCCCCCAGGATAATACATTATATATATATTACCTTTCTTGTAAAAGAAAACATCAAACTCTCTGGGCCCCCTCACAGAACAAATATTGTTGTCTCACCTCCCTCAAGTCTTACCTCCTTCTCCCAAAAAACTTATTTGGTAAATTTCTGCTTTTTTATAATTCCTAAATCCAGTTATTCTATCGGAAAACTTAGATATAATTGATTGATGTATCTATACTTTTGTACTCGAGAAAAAAACTGCCTTGTTACAACATGTAGTTTATCTTCCAGTGCGGATACGCACTTTCCTCAAATCGTACGTATCGAAATTTTTATAAGCAAATCAAAAGTAAAACTCATTATTTGTTTTATTACCTGACGACTTCTCTGCAGTCGCCTTCAGTAGACAACCTGAAGTATTCATTGGGTGGTCTGTCTTCGCAGAGCTGTTCAGATGTTTGTACGATAGCATCTTGACGCTTAGGACGCAAACCTTGTCCGGCCACAAACCCTACAAGATATAAAATGAGAATTAGCTCACACAACAAAATTACAATCTAGGCAAGTTTAGGAGATTTTTGAGACTACAAGACTGCCAATTCCTTCAAAATATAAGGAGAGAGACATTTTTGTAAAGATACAGAAAAGGGCATTTGCCACCACCCCCCCCCCCAATCAGAGCCCCTGCAATAGGCCAATTTTCATTTAAAATGTTAAAGGCAAAAGTAATTTTAACTCCTAAGTTAGTTGCTTTCGCACTAAGTGGAAAAGGGCCCCAATTCCTTATCCACCCTTGGGGGGGGTTGCACATTTTAAAATTTAGGGGGAGTAAATTTGTTGTTTTTGGGGGAGCTCCTTTGACTAAAGTTTGACTTTTTGTCCCAACTACCTACGAACGACTCCTGAAACACAAGGGTCGTTTAGTTATAGTAAGAAGCTTTTTGGAGTACTAAAAAACTTTAGCATGAAGAGCACCGGACTGAGGAGGGGGCAGTCCTCCTCATACATGGAGTAATTTCTGTTTGTTCTAAGTTTTAATGTCGCTCCTTACTTTCAGTTGAAAAAGCTTCTCTGACAATTTGTTTATTTTTTAGTTGATACGTCAGTAAGCTCAATATAGCTTATTGTAGTTAATTGAAATATTTTTTTGTCACTGACAGCCAATGAAAGCCATTTTCTTTCAAAGAATGTTTCTTTAACTATTGCTGTTGCGACACCCCTTTTATTATTATTATATTACTTTTATTATGTATTATAGACCCCCTTTACTATATTAATTATTATATTATTTAGGGCTTTCCTTAGAGAAGGGTCTAAACCAGGGGCGGATTTAGAGCAAAATCTTGGAGGCCTATTGTGACAAGGGCGTCAATGATCAAAATCTCGTGGGGGGGGGGGACAATGTGACAAAGGTACCAATGATTAATCACATTGACAAATTTATCCAAAAAAAAAGTGAAAAAAAGAAAGACAGGAAAAGAGGGCACCATAAAAATCGCCCCCCTGGATCCTTTTTTTTCCCCTGGATTTTTTTGGTCTAAACAAGCAAAAAAAAAAAAAAAAAAGGAAAAACGTTCTTTTTCAACGATTTTCCACCAAATTTCAACGTATTTTTAGTCTAAAATCCCTATCCACCGAATTTCAAAAATTAAGTTAGGTAGATGAATATAACTGAATTTCAGCTATGAAGTAATAGTAAAATTTTTCTATTCGGTTCATTTATTAAAACCTTTGGATGGCAGAAAAATAACGTACGGAAAGTAACATATAGAAAATAAACCTTAATCAGAAACGACGGTATGTTTGTGATTGGTGTATAATTTTGAACGTATCAATGAATAAAAATACATTAATAGCCTACGATTGATACTTATTTATATAGTAAATTAATCCTTACTTGATTGTTGAGGTATATCTAATTGACTTTCACTACCAATATAGTGAAAGTATAAGTTAACGGTAATATTAGTCAACAAACAAGTTTGGTCAATGTACCCAGACGAAGGTCGAAACCTTCTTGGTTCTGGGTTACAACGCGCTAAACCTGCATCCCTGTATCAGTACACACGACCAGGGTTGCCACCGAAGTTACGTTCGTACCATTTTTGGGGTTTTAAATAAAACGGTACGTTTTACGTTACGGTCCTTAAAAAGTTACATTTTTGTTACGTTTTGAATTTATGTTACAATTATGTTACGCTTTTGAAGAATGAGTAAGTTTAACATTTTCTGAGTAATCTATTCCCCCCCCCCCCCCGTGGAAAATCCCGCTGTTCCCAGTTTAATTACACTGACATGAATATTGACAGCGAGGATTTTGGGAGGAAGTTGGAGGGGGGATTTTAATGAGATTAAATATTTTTTAATGACCTATTGGAGCGAGTCTCTTCCACACCGTTACCCCAGTAATTGGGATTTTTTCACTTATGCATTATATGGTACACACGAAAGAGGTCAAGTTTGGTTAATGTTAATAATAAAAAAAATAGGATGAAAATATTTTAGAAACTAATTTGTTTAGAAACTAGTTTAGAAAATAGTTTAGAAACTAATTTGGGCTATATATTGACACATTTGGGGGGGTGGAAGTAAAGCATAGCATATATTAAATACATAACCTATGTACCTTTTTCCCCCTAAACGCCAAAAAACAATAGTTTAAATATTGTAAACGGAAAGACAAACCACGCTTTCCGATCCATTTATCTATTGCAAATACCCGTTTGACTGGTTTCCTTTAGCATTTCCCGACACAGTATATAGCGTCGTGTACCCAGATAATGCATAAGTACCGGGATTTTTTGGCGGGAAAATATGACTGACTTGGAATATAAATTGTGGGATCAAAAATCAAGCATCACTCTTGCACTTCCAATAGAGGCGTTCCTAGGGTTGGTAGGCCCGGAATTACAGCGCCCCCCTCTCGACTCAAATATAAGCAAAAAAACAGATCAAAACGAAACATTGGATAAAATTGGACAATCCCCCGCCGCGGCACGCTCCCTCCAGCTGCAGCACCCGGGGAAGCTGCAGCACAAGAGTGTTTTGAGCCTCAAACCTTTGCTCAACCCCAATTATAAGGTTTTAAAGATTTGTAAAATTATTGCTTAAATTTAGAAAAAAAAACTTTGATATAGATTAAAATTCTATTGAATGAGCAGAAATTCAGTTTCAAAACCAAAAGCCAATGTAAAGATATTGAAAACTCAAAATTCAGGTAACATTTTGTGCCAAAATTCAGACGCTATGTATACCATCTTCTAAGCACTAGAAATAACAAAAAGGTAGTCATAGTGGCTTGGCAATACCTTCCCAATGTACATTTTTGGCCCTGGATTCATTCCTGAAAGGTTCATTCACCTTGCTCAACCACTTTCGGACCCTAAATTAGAATTCTATCTTGGATTGATATCTGCTTGACAATACGGGGCCCTGACTTCGATCCTAGTTGGTGCAAGGTTGGGCAATAGGCAGGGGCGCAGCTCCAGCATTTTTATTGGGGGTGGGGGGCAAGGCGGGTGTCCATCCAAGGGGGGCAAGGCGGGTGTCCATCTGTCCATCCGGAGAGTCATGGGGCATACGCTATAATATAATTTTTTTCCAAATTATTGTCCCCCCCCCCCGAAACGACACCACTAGCAACAGGTTTGCTATCTGTCCCTGTTAAAATGACCCGGTAGCCAGAACTTCGGCAATTGTCAAAGCCAAATACATTATCAATGGCTCTTGAGGATCTTTGTCGTTTTATCCTATTCATTAAGCGGGGCTCCCATGGCGTCAATAAAGTTAATAAAGTATTCTGCAAAATTACATACCGTAAAGTTTGTCGCGCTCACACATGAATTTTACCTTCCTGACTTTATGTAAATTTTTTTTAAGCAACTAATTTGAATTATTCACACGTTCATTATTGAATACATCTGACATTATTTTTTGATAACTTTTTCAATTTAATAAGTTAGTCTTAAGTTATATGTTGTTTTTACTTTAAAATTTACTAAAGAAGGCTCACAGATAAAAATGAGGACCCAATTCTTGACACATTACTATTTCCTTGAATGCGTTTTCAACACAAATTCTGTCCTTATGTCCCCCCTTGTGAGGAACTGTATATTACAGGTTTATTTCTCACTAGTGAAATAAGCAAGTCTTCTGCTTCAATGTTCCATATATCAATGTTCCACAGGTTAGAGAAAAAAGTTCAAGACTGGCTATCTAATTAGTTTCTTTTAGCTGAATTGAAATTTTCCACAAGTCTTCTCCTATTGGCTAAACTTTCCGGACTTTATTGAAAAAGTAAAATAAAATTTAACTTCTTTCTGGCAACCATAAAGTCAATGAAGTTATAAGAGGAAAACGGTCTATTAACTTTATGGACGCCGTGGGAGCCCTGCTTTAGCCCTACACTCTATCCAAATTTGCTAGTTTTGTTTTTAAAATTTGCGTTACGAACCAACTGCCGATGAATCAGCAGATGGTTGACTATTGTCTAGGGGTATATCCAAGCATAGGCGTAGGGAGGGGGGAAGCTGCCCCCCTAGACCTTCAAATTTACATTAGATATGGCTGAAAAAGCAGATGGTTTGGAAAAAGCAGTTGATAAAACTCCATCACACTATCAACTACCCCCCTAGACAATATGCTGCCTACGCCCATGTATCCAAGCAATAGGTGGAGGGTGACTGGGAAGCATTTAAGTTGAAATTAGACACTAAAATTAATCACTTTCTCTGATAAGAATAGGCTACAGTAAGAGTTTGTTGTAATTATAACTTGGCCTAGTTTACAAAGGAAATCATAGACGGAGATTACCAAAATCTTGTTTATAAATTGTTGAAGCTAAATAAAAAACAAAATATCCAATCTTGTGAATTAAAAAGGTTTCTTAATATTGTAGATAAGCTTGGTCTAAGGAATTCTTTTTTTTCCGGAGGGGACTATAGGATTATTTTTTACTCGTCTAACGAGTAGTTCTATATTACATTTTGTATTTAGCAGCAGTATACTTCAATTTTTCGGAGATTGCAAGTTTGTAACAGCCTATAAAAGGATTGATTACTGAATTTTTTTTCTAAATTTAAGGATTGATTACTGAAAAACACGCAAAATCTGGATATTTAAAAGGCAAAGCAGGAGGCCCCACCGTATTCATGAGCCAACTATGATTGTCCTGAGGTCTCAGTTTAAATAATTTCAAGGTCACTTAAGCTTACCTAAGACGCAGCATGACAACAGAAGTATAGTCCTCATGCTTAGATGGTCATCCACAAACTAAGATTCTAAACAGCAAATCTATACGTTATATGCGTCTCATTACTGACGCCTGGGTATAAGCCAATCAAACAGAACTTTCTCTGGTACCCCGGGAGATGCCGCTATATGCAAAGCAACCTATGGTCGTGCCTTTGGCAAGCCGTGCGAGGTCAAGAAAAAGGGTAGCCCTTTTTTTCGGGAAAGAATGAATCCTCAAGGAGCAAATCTGATTATCAGAATAGTAATCAAGAAGCGGAAATGGAAGAAAGGGAGTTATCAAAGAAGTAAATATAGCCATTAATTAAGTTGCCAGAACTGACAGAATTAATGTGTATACTAAGTATAGGAGTAAGCAGTAGGCTCCTGTAAATTGTTTTTATGAATTCCTGAAATAGTGACTAAATTGACAGTATTCTTCCATGGTATGCTAAACTCTTCAGGAAATCAAATCTCAATCGGATTGATTGATAAAGAAAATTAAGCGCCAAGATGTTATAATCAAAATAGATAAGACATTAATAACAACAGCTAAATTTCTTAGAATTTCTTACAGCTCTAGCAGAGGTGCCAATAACTTAATTTGGCCAATTAAATTAAACAGACACAAGAGGGAATTCAAAAATGTTCATTACTTATTTTGAACAAATAAAAAATGATTTTTTTTTCAAATGAAAGTAAAGATAAATGGGTACTTCTTTATTAAACGCACTCTTTTATATACTGCTAGTTCGGTTAATGCTAATGAAATAAAATAGGATGAATATATAATAGTCTGGAAACAAATTTGGGCTATATATTTGCACATTGGGGGGGGGGGGGGTTGGGGGGGTAAAGCATAGTATTATATTATTACGTAACCTAACCTAGGTACCTTCCCCCCCCCCTAAACTCCAAAAACAACAGTTTAAATATCGTATACGCAATGAAAACCACGCTATACATTGTATTACACTATAGCCGTGTCTTAAATTAACTCGTCAAAACCCATTTTTTCGTGACTGGTTTCCATTGCAGTATATAAAAGAGTGCGTTTAATACAGGAGTACCGATAAATGTTAAAACATAAACCGATAAAAATTATTTTAGGTAAATTTTTCGTTATTCATATTATTGCGTTACGAATAAAGTAAACATACCACTAGATGCCTTTTTTTATGCTCTTTCCAGATATAATAATCATTTTTGTCGGAAATGATTGCAAATATATAATGTGCAAATATATACACTGAATTGGTATATAGAGGGGTGGGGGTAAAATTCATTTATGACAAAAATGATGAATATAATTGGAAAGAGCATAAAAAAGGCATCGAGTAGTATGTTTACTTTATTCGTAAGTAAATAATATGAATAACGAAAAAATTTACATTATTTTATATATGAAAGGGGTGTCACCCTGCTCTTGAGAGTAAAAAACTGTACCAAAAGCGGCGGAATTCTACCAAGCGTGGCGTAACTTTGCCGAGCGTGGCGGAATCGTACCAAGTGTTGTGAAACTATCCAGAACATGGCAGAATTGTACCAAGGGTGGTGAAATTGCGCCAAGATTAGCATATATGGCTGTCCAACATGTACACCGGTTGGCGAAAACCAACTAACCCCTTGTTGGTAATGTCAAGTGTTTCATTTATCAATTGCCTTAAGAAAAAGAGAAGATCAACAGAAAATGTTACTGCTTATGAAAATACCATTAAATTCAGCTAATAATTCTCGAATCAATGCGATAAAAGCTCAAGTTTTAATCATAGCCTATAGCCAAGGCCGTACCCAGGATTTTTTTTTCGGAGGGGTTTTACCCTTCGAAAAAGAGGGTAAAACCCCTCTTTTTTTGGGGGGGGGGACGGGTTACACAAAAAAACTCAAAAAACGCATACAAAATTATACAAAAATTGTTTATATCCATTCTTGTTACGTTTCTACGAGTCAGAAAAACATTTCGGGTGAGGTTCAAACACCCTAATCCCCCCTCTGGGTACGGCCTTGCCTATGGCTTTGGCATCCGTTTATTAATCTTGGAACATTTCATGAATTTTGACAATAAATTTGATGATTTTGTATAATGAAAAGAATTTGATAATAAGAGAAAAGTGCAAAATTTCAGCGTAAAAAGTGAAGGGTTGAGAGTGGTGACAACCCCCTGATGTGACATATGTATACATGATATATTATATTTGCTCTAAGTTTAGAAGTTACTCTTTAATATAATTTAGAAAAACAACTTATTTTTATTTATTTATTTTTATTCAGATAAATTAATTGCTTTATGTATTTTGTAATCAGTAATTTTCTGAAAGCTTTTTAGAATAGACCAAATATTGCCAGTTGATAATTGCAAATTTTGTATTTACTAATTCTGGTTCATTGTATTTAAACGGAACTTTTTATTATTTTAAGAAATACAACTGAATTTGCCTTTTTATCCTTGAAGCTCTGGGATGAAAGACAAGTCAAACTTTATATCGTATTCCTCTTTCGTTTTTTAGAGCATTCAATTTTATAGCATACAAGAGCAAAAGGTAAAGTTTAAAATAAAGAGGGGTGCTAAACTGGAAGCACTCCCCTTCATCTATGGGAAGATTTACTTTGTTTTAGTAGTGGATTCATATCGGTTGATGAGGCCTTTCACACTGGTTTGCATAAGGTCGGTAAGACTGTAAAGTGGCTCCTTATTGATGCATAGTTTTCAGCCGACCATTCCAGTAGTGCTAATTCACGGAAATTGGGCGAGGGGGCAAATTTATTCGTTTTTTCAACGAAAATACCAAAAAATTGCATTTTCCAATGGAGATGCCCCCAAATTTATCAAAATCAAGGGGGTGGCGAAAAACCCCAGGGTACCCATTTCCCTCTAATGTTCCCCCTGAATTGACGCCACTGAACTGATCACAGACTGTCTTAATTTTACGTTAAGGTAATGCGGCACCTTAGAAATATTTTCTGAGTCTCAGCTTTTCCGTCTTGTCGACTAACCGTCTCAAGGACAAAGGGTCCATTAGTTAATTCTCCCAGAAGACTAGCTACCACCGAGAACTCTTGAGAATCTGAGGTGTAACTATGAAATTTAATTCAAAAGACAACAAAATTTAACGTACCTTTTGTCGGCCAGCTTTTTGATCAAAGCGGCTAGCACGACAGGGAAGTCCTAAAGCTACCAAATTTCACAATTAATATTTACTTTGAGCTGATTTTTGGCCTTTTCTAGCAGGTATGTTAGAATATTTTTAAGAATTACCCTTTCTTGAACTTTAAAAAGACAATTCTGCTATATTTAATTAAAAAAAAAAAAAACACACACACTTTCTGATAATACAACTTGCATTAAAACTGGATATCTTTGCCTATGGCACAAAAAGAGAGAAATTAAATGTTTTTTTTAAGAAATTTCCAGGAGATGAGGTTTATTCTTTAAGGTACCGCGTGGCCTTAAGTAGCTTATACTACAGAATAGTAATATGGAAGCATTTTGAGTTCTAGCGGTGCTCTTTACTTTCACTTAGAAATTCTTTTAAAAATTCATACGATCTCCTCTCTCAAGACTAATGTTTAAAATTTGTATAATAATGTCTCTAGAATTAAATGGCTTGTTTAGGGCAAATCAGAATCTAAATATAAGATGACTGCTGGCATGCTGCCCCCCCCCCCAGTTACGTAGGTCTGTGAGGGACAGTGCCCTCCTGGTCCGTAGCAAGTTACACCCCTTCCCCCAATTCTCATTTCTTATACTTTCTAAGCTCAGAATATACTGTTTGGGGAAAAGGATTAAGTTATAACTAAGAGTTGCAACTTTAAAGCTTCCTGTGTATTTGTGAAATGATTCTTACTTCTGGGATTTTTTTTTTTTTTTTTGCTTGAAGGTTTCGCATATTTATAAGCGCTGAGGTTGTGAGATCAGTTAAAAAAAAAGAAATAAATGAGGGACAATGAAAGTTTAATCAAGCAAATAAATTCGTCAAATAATATTATTATCACGTCGTAATCAGCTAAGCAGTATCTAGATGGCACTTAGACTGCCAGATGGCCTCTCTGGGACCGACTTGATTTTATTTTGGTTACTTATTTGCTTAGTTCCTGTCAAATGTATGCTGGGTCACATGTGCACATTTGGGGAAGGTTGGGAGGCTGTATCCTCCCCAGGAGTGCTCCTTGGCTGGTTCAACGGCAGAATTAGAAGATTGAAGGATTTTCCCCCTGAACATAAATACAGTTTTCACTTTTAGTATGTTAGAATTCGGTAAAACTTAATATGAAAAGTATAGACCACCTCCAAAGTAAAAAAAAGTTTGCTTAAACGAAGATTCTTCTTCTCAAGAAAATTTCTTCTCAATGTTACACTTGTGTTAAATATTTTTAGTATTCATGCGACAAGAAACAAGGACAAATATTTCAGTTCCTGGCACAGACGCTGCAATTTTTTCTCAAAGAATAGGAAGTGAGACAAGGAACCATCATATCAAGGGGAGGGGAGGGGGGTCCAGCCTGAAATTTTCTGCAACGGGACAACATAGTCTTCTTTTCAAACTTTAAAAAAGAGTGGTTTTGCGAGATAAGGCTCATTCCTTTCTTACTAACATTTTTTTAAGGTGTGTATACTTTTGATACAAGCATAACGCTTTCTGAAAAAAGTGGTTCCTGGCCTGACCCCACCCCACCCCTCTCTGTGAACAGGTAACCAGGCATTATAGACATTCTTAACCGTAACACGTGATGATTTTTCTATAATCTTTGACAAGACCTATCCAAGGGGGGTGGGTAAGGGGTTTGCAACCCCACCCTCCAAAAAAAAATCCAACTTGCAATAAGCTAAAAAAAACTACAGATAAACAAATTTTTGGTGGGGCTTTTAAAGCTTTTTTGCAAACCCTCCTCTCCCGCAAAAAATAACCCGCCACCCCCATGCCCTCCTCCAAGACCTATCCAACGGGGGTGGGTACGGGGTTTGCACCCCGTACCCACGGGGTGCAAACCCCGGGGGTACGGTGGGGCTTTGTGGTGGGTACGGTTTTGGTCGGGCTTTTAAAGCTTTTTTGCAAACCCTCCTCTCCTCCTCTCCCGCAAAAAAAAACCCGCCACCCCCCGTGCCCTCCTGCACAAAAATTCTGGATATACTCTGGTCTTCGATGGATTCTTAAATAAAAATCCCAAGAATCTTTGCATATATTTTTGAAATGTCAGTTGTGATTCTTAGTGGTTTCACTAGCATTCGAGTAAATATCATTTGCTGTCTATATCCTTATATAGATAGGAACAATTCTTGGGATTATTGTATAACTGCCTTTCCCCGATTGCGCAGTACCCGATCATTGCCCTTTTGCTGAACTGAAAAATACCATTTTTTTAGGTTTTTCCAGCTTCAGCTATATTTGCAAAGCAAATCTTGTTCACACAAATTTTGTGACGATGCGTAATTTGACCGGCTTTTGCTGCTCGTTTGGACTCCATCCCGAGGCAAACCTAAAAAAGAAAAAAGAAAGGGAAATACAATTTCAGTTAAAAATCATAGGAATCGACACACGTCATAATAAAAAAAAGACTACACGGTAGAACATTTTCAAGACAATATTATAACACAATATTTTTTTAGGTGTCGAAAAACATGTAAATGCTTTATAAAAAATTCAACCATCGAACCAAGACTGACTGCTTTTTTCTTTTACCAGAGATCAAGGACGTATCCAGCATTTATATTCGTTTTTTGGGGGGGAGGGAGGGGGGTTACAAAAAAACTTTACAAGACACATCAAAATGTGTTTATATGTGTTGTTGTTACTTTTTTACGAGTTGGGAAAAATTTCTGTGGGATCAAACCTGGTAAGCCCCTCCCTCCTGGATATGGCATTCCCAGAGACTTAAGACCCATCGAACCGATCAAACCATACTCTACGTGGCATCGTTTTTGCTCATTTAAAAGTTCATTCCTGAAATAGGCCTATAGCATTTTGAAAATTTCGAGGTGTTGGCAACTTCATTGTTGAAATGCATAGTGGAAAAAATCGGATAATGCATATGAAAAAAATTCCAGAGTTAGTGCGAAAACAAGCAAGGTCAAATTTGTACTTAGTCTTTTTTAATGTCAACGTTTTAGCAGAAGCACGGGAATAAGAAGGTGCAAAGTGCCGCGCAAGGCGCGCGGCACCTTGCTCAAATAAGAAACATACAACACTTTTAATTCGTAGGATCGGAGAAACATTGTGCTTCAAACTCCTCCCTCCAAACTCCTCCCTCTCTTGCTGTTAATTTTTAAGTTGAAAGTTAGGCATTTTTGCCTAATTAAACACAGATTTTCAATAGACTATAAAAACACAAATTAGGTCTATGACCCCTGCCAATGCCAATGCGCCTCCCACCACCAACTGTTTATCAGGAAATAAGGCATATCGATTAAACCGCTAAAAAAGTTACCAGAGTCTTTAATTTTTAAGTGAATGAGCCCTTTTTAAAATTTTTGATCATTTATTTTATGAGATCTGGAAAATGACATGGGACATACATTTTTGTCAAGTCCACACAATAGGATTCGGTGCCTCCCTAGTTTTGGTGCTAAAGTGCAGAAAATCAGCTTTTAAGGATTCTGGGAGCTTCTTAATTTAGGCTGTTAAAAAGAAATGAATAAAAAAAAAAGAAGGGCCTTTATCTTCCAAAATCAAAACGTCAAGAGGCTAAAATTGTGCATACAAGGGTGTTTAAACAAACCAAATGAGATGGAGCAATTCTATCTGCTTGTGAAATGTTTTTTGCCACAGTGTCACTTGCTGCTTTCAATTTTTTTGTTAGAAAGGCTCTTTTAAAGTTTTCAATTATGATAAACTCATTGGTAAAATTCCCTTTTCAAAATTCGTGTTTTTGAAAGAAAATTAAATGATACCCTATGAGAGTAATAATATTTACTTTTTTCAATCTAAACTATACAGTGTAATTTAATTTAATTTTTTTTTTTTGTTTCCCTTTCAACCATGTATTCATGGGCGTAGGCATCATTAGGCAACATATTGTCTAGGGGGGGGGCAGTCGATAGTGTGATGGCGTTTTATCAACTGCTTTTCCCAAACCATCTGCTTTTTCAGCCATATCTAATGTAAATTTGAAGGTCTAAGGGGGGCAGCTGCCCCCCTCCCTACGCCCATGTCTGTATTTTTTTTTTCAAATTTGCCGTTTGTTGCCCTTTACTAGGTTACAGCTATCGCTGCAAAGGAATTCAAATCATGATTTTCTTCTTTTCAAGACTGCTACAAGCGTCGCACTTACTGCCCCTCTCACTTGGCTCAGCAGAAGATGAAAGGGAATGACCTTGACAATGAATTAAGCTCTGGCTTATTACAGTAATTGCTAAGCTGCTTATCAAGATTGTTAGACTACAGATTATGGAGCAAACTCAGGGTCTTTAAGTGGCCTGTCTCTTTTATAAAGAGAGCAAGCACCTTTCTGTAAATTAATAAAAAAAAAACAGTTTTTCTGATGAAAGTAAATAGCGAAGTTTAAACTTAAAATGAACAATAAATGCCTCCCGCATTTTATGTAACATATATCTGAAAAAATGTTGCAAATAAAATGTCTCGTGATAGTTCCTCATATTTTTTAGAATTTTTGAAGCAATTTACTAGCGCTTTACTCAAACCGAGCTTGGTTGAGCTTTTAAGGGAATCAAAATTGTATAGTAAAATTTATTTCATCGTGGCAAATAAAATACAACTGAAGGCCTATTGTATTATAGTCCAGAATGAGGCAGACTTTGTCTGCTGACCACTTGCTTTTGGATATGGGGTTTTCCCCTTAACTAAACGCTCCATGTTTTATGGACAGCCTCAACCTTATGACATGGGTAGGAGCCCACCACAGTGTGGGTATAATAATGATATAAATAATGATACAGCCTCGGATGACCCTTACCTTTTCCTTCCATGACCTCGGCATGTCCCCGGAACGATTTCAGATCATCGAGTGACCCTTCTTAACTAGCGTCAAAATCTTGGGGGGGGGGGGGTGAGTTTGAACCAATTTTCCCAAAACAAGTGAAACCGAAAATGACAGTAAAAACTGAAAAAACTGAAGTACTATAAGTACTTTTATAGTACTATAAACGTACTATAAAGATACTTTATAGCACTATAAAGGAAAATATATACTAAAAAAAACTGATCTGTTCCTGTTGATGCTAAAATTATGAAGATTTATCTTAGTTTTGATGAGATTTTTGAAGAAACTAAATTTTAGCTGGGGGGGAAAGTCGAGGTCTGTGGGGGGGGGAGGGGGCAAACCGAGTTCGGGGGGAAGATCTATTTATGTGACATTAACGGAATTTGGTATCAAATTAAGTACCTAGATTTTTCGAAGTCTACAAACAAAATAAATACTTATCAAAATGCGAAGAAGAATCGAAGGCGATGACCGAATATACAAATACACTTTGTAGAAATGAATACATAGATTTTGCATTTCAAAATGTCTAATTGCAATATTAATGTCTCTTATAAGTTTCAAGCCCAAAAACGATCAAGAAAAAAAGCTTCTACCTCCGATACATTTTTAAGTTTTAAGGTAAAATTTTCAAGTATTCTCACTGCTTTATTTTGAAGTACTTGTAATTACTTTATGTGCATTAAAAAAGTATTTGTGCAATAACTTAATTAAGATGTAACCAAAGAGTGATAAATTATTTCAAAATCAAAAATGAAAAAATTATTTAAAAAACAATCAAGAAAAAAAAGCTTCTACCTACGATATATTTTCAAGTTCTAATGTAGAATTTTCAAGCGTTCTCACTGCTTTATTTTGAAGTACTTGTAATAACTTTATGTGCATTAAAAAAGTATTTGTGCAGTAATTTAATTAAGATGTAACCAAAGAGTGATAAATTATTTTAAAATCAAAAATGAAAAAATGGTTAAAATCGATGCATGCACCCAATGTTTTGTAGAGGCTCTGAATGTAAATGCTCAGTATGAATTCAAAATCTTGTGCTCAGGATTTTTTGGACATCACATTTTGAACGACCGAGAACCATAAACTCAGTTTACATAAGACGTTTAACAGACTCAGCTATATCATCTGTAAATAAAATCGCAAGACAATTATTCCCTGCAAGTACCACAGAAGACCATTAATATAGATAAAGAATAAAACTTCACCTAACATCAAACCTTGTGGAACACCGACATCTTCAAGATCATTCATACCTGAAAAACTAGGCATACTTGACTAGATCATCCATACTGCTCCAAATCCAAACATATCTGGTAAAAAAAAAGTTATAATATCTAAACAAGTAGAAATGCTTCCTTTTAACATTTTATCTAAGACTTAAAAACAATGGTGACAAAATTACAATAGGGCGATCTACACTAGACTTATCACATTTTATGCAATGGAAAAATGTACTTGAACGAACACATGAATCAATTATACGGAGAAGTGGTGCAGGATTTACACTTGCAATATTTTGTAGCAAAATCATAGAGTTCATCAGGCCCTAAAGAAGTATAATTTTTGGAATTCGTAATCGCCTTTGGAACTTCTTCAAAATGCTGCTAAGTATACACTCACATTTTCTGAGGGTGAGAGACTAAGGGAAGGTTGGTCAAAAGCTGTTGAGGCAACTGATGATCCAATACTTTTAAAGTAATCACTAAGCATGGTAGCATCCACTCTCTAATTTCTGTATCATTCATACCAAGTAACAGCTGAGGATGCGAGCTGCAGATGAGAAGCAGGTCAGACTGAGGTGGAAAGATGAAAGTTTCTATTTTTCATTTATGGTGGTAGCAGGTTATTTGATTCCACAGGTTTGGAATCCCATTATTCCATGTAACTTTACGTGCTATTTTTAAGGGACAATTTAGGCAGGGTGCGTTTAGGTCTGTTTCGTCCCTGATACCAAAAGGGTTTTATGATTTCTCCTAAAATTTTCCATAATTTCTTTATATTATGTTTTTTTTTTTCGTTTTGCCTCCTCCCCAAATTTTACACCTATCTAAAGAAAAATTAATATCTACAGTCCAGGTATGCTGGCGATGGTTGAATTTTTGAAAAAAAAAAAAAAATGACTCGTTTTTTTTCAACGCATTGGCTTTTGGAATGACCTTGTATATTGTTAATAGGAAATCTCCAATTGTGTAGCAAGGTATTTTGTGATTGCAATGAAGTACAGGATGGGTAGGCTGCAATGTCTTCTGTATTTTATGCTGCATGATAACATTAACAGTCAAAGAGATAACTAAAAAAATTAAAAATCATTCAGACTTTTTTTTAATGGTCATTGGATGATTCGTTTATTGATTGTTAGGAATTTATAGGTTTCTCTTTGGCGCCAGGAACGTCTACGAAAATTATGTGCGTACAAATTCCGTTTCTTCCTTTAAACTTAACAATGACCAAACTAGTTTTTACGGTTGACGATCAAACGTCTAATTTGCATTTGAAGAAAAAAGATGTTTTTTTTTATAGACAAATGTTCGATGACGCATTACTTTCACTTGACTCAGGACTTTCTCAAAAATCTTATTTAGCCTTTCTCTTAAAAAGAACCTAAGAAAAACTGCTTTTTGAAAATTTGACTAATCCTCATTTAAGCCCCTCTCAAGGAAAAAGGGTGTAATCTCAAAATGTATACAGTAAAATAGAAAGCAACCAAACTAGGAATTTTATGAACCCGTTGTAAATAATAAATAACAAAGACATTTATATTCATTCATTAAAAAAACTTTTGCCAAAGGAGACTCCCAGATCTATCCAGAGATCCACTTAGATTTCTTATGTATCAATGTAATATACAAAAACAAGGGGATGCCTACTATCAGAAATCACATACAGCAGGTGGCGCGAGCCCAGCGTGGCGGAAACGCACCAAGCATGGCGGAAATTGTGCCAAGCACGGTGGAACTCTAGAGCACACACGGTGTTCTTATATGTACACCAGGTAGAGGAAAGTCGACGCCCTTTGACAAAAAAGGTTCAATAATTCAGGCCTTGAAAAGATAAGTTATATATTTGACAATATATATTATATATTTGTAAACTATAATTTATCGAAAAATTTCCTAACTTTAAAATGCAGGAAAAATATTTTACCCAGGTGTTGCATCACATACTAGCCTTTGACATCTGATTGAAGTAATCGTTTGAGGTATAATAGGTATAATAGGTATAGCATGATAGAACTGTGCCAAGGATTGAACAGACTGTACCAAGACGCAGTGTAGCCATGTCACGTGCGATGGAAATGTGTGGCACACATGAAACTCTAAGATGTACACCGGATGGTAGGAAGGCAGGGAGCCTAAAGTCTACTATTCCTAAAGTCTGAAGCTGAACATACCGTTTAATGCATTTAATAGTTTATTTATTCTTTTTTTTTATAACAACATGGCAACCAACCCCCTGGCTCCCCAAAATAACTATCTCTGCTTCCATTGATAGACCAACTATGAGACTTGTTCATATCATGGAATGAATCTAAGAGGTTTTTTGTGCGCGCACATATAAAACATAGCGTTTGCGTTTCGTTGAATAAAATAGGGGTGTTAGATCTTTAACATAGCTTTAGTACATAGAGTAACATATTTTGTACTTCACCCATCGAATTGGTGACTTAGAGCAAAGGGAGAAGTGATACGTGTGAAAGAGGGGAGGGCTCCAGTCTTGCCCTTCCCCAAAATTCTTAAGGCTTTCGAAACGTTTCTCATATTTTCTTATTTATTCGTTGACTTCTGTTTGCTCGCCCTCTCCCTATTTCCCAAGAAAAAAAACAAAAAAACAGTAAAATCAATTAAGTAGAAACAAACTGCTTGAAAATCATACCATGCTCGCCTTGATTTTCTGTAAGTAAAAGCTGGTGATAGTAAAATAGTAGTTTTTGATATTATTTGCAAAATAAACCCTTGTTTGCCTTGGATGAAGGTTTTTGGCTTGTAGGATCTTGGGTGTTTGATAATACAATTTATGTTTTAAATAAGGACTTGTTTATGATGACTTCTAATTGTTTGTCATCGCATTACGTCACCTTTACGAATCGTCCTTTACGTAAGCTACCAAGTATAATTAAATTGACTAAGACGAATTTCTACGGAAATTCCTGTTTCCAACGGGATTTGGTTTTAAAATACTTGCCAGTGGGTAGTTCTGAACCTAGTAAATCTTATATGTTAAGAGTTACATCTATATATACTATAGCTTTTTTTCCGATGGAGTTTAAGCGCTATGGCTAAAATTTAAAGTCCTATAGCAAAAAGTACTATAGCACTAAAATTTAAGCACTATAGCTTTTTAATCACTATGTGAAATTAGAATTGATTGAGACTGATTTTTTTTTTACCGAGACGAAATTAAAGCACTAAAGTAGTAAAAGTACTATGGCTAAAATTTAAAGTCCTATAGCAAAAAGTACTATAGCACTAAAATTTAAGCACTATAGCTTTTTAATCACTATGTGAAATTAGGAATAACTGAGACTGATTTGTTTTTTACCGAGACGAAATTAAAGCACTAAAGTAGTAAAAGTACTATGGCTAAAATTTAAAGTCCTATAGCAAAAAGCACTATAGCACTAAAATTTAAGCACTATAGCTGTTTAATGAAATTAAAAAAAAATGAAAATGATTTATTTTCTGCGACAAAATTTAAGGACTCAAGTCCATATAAACGAAGTTCCCATCGACAAGGTGTTGAAACTAGTTTGTTTTAATCAACCTGTTCATCGTAATTAACGGTAAGTAAAGACCAAATCTTGCCAATAGTAACCAAAACTCTTAAAACGGAAATATTCGAACATGTTAGTTTCCTTTAGTTTAACGCGACCCGTGAAAAAGTATTAGCAAAAGTTAACTTGTATAACTTTTAAAAAAGGTCAGAACAACCATAAAACGGACATTTCCTAACAAAAACTGCTACAGCCAGCTCAACATACAAGTCCCTAAAGTAGGGATTTTTTTAGTGAATGTCGACATTCACCGGTGACTGTCCGAAATATTTTTTTTTTCCTTGAATTTAGTCAGCGTTGCCAGTCATCTTTTTCAATTTTATGCAAGGTTTGATGGTCACAGGTTAGGATTTTAACCCGTTTCTGAGATTTACAACCTAATTTAACCTAACCTAACTCTAGATTTTACCATAAAAGCTTGCATAATACTGAAAACCCTGATCGGAAAAGCTAATTAAACCCAAAAAGGACGCAGTGTGAAGGGCATGGGCCCGTAATCATGTAGCGGACTTATTTCTCACAAATATATCTTAGTAGAAAAGATGGGTATATTGCACATTGTTTAAACCTTAAATCATGCAAGGACTATCAGTCTCAGTCCAGAATGACCTAAGTTCAAGCAGTGGGACCACTTAAGTGAAAACGAGCAAAGCAGTGACTCAATTGAATCTCCATTTGTGATAATTTTGTGGGGCACCCCTTTTCAGAAATCACACACAGCAAATGGCACGTGACAGAAGTGTGGCAGAAACTTTGTCAAGCGGGTCTTGGCGTGTCTCTCTGGAAATTCTACCCCCCCCCCCGTGGGAAATCCCCTCGGAAAATTCCTCCAGAAAATTCCCCCACCGCCAATCCTTCCAGTGGAAAATCCCTCGTAAAAAAGTCCCCCCTGTGGAAAATTCCCGTCCCAGATAATTCCCCCAGTACACCCCACCCCGGTGATTACCCCCCCCGGTGGGGGGGTATCTTCCGCGGGGTTTATTTTCTGGGGGGTATTTTCTGAGGGTTAATCGCAGAGGGGATAAATGCCTAGAACCAATTCCCCCCATATTCCCCCTTGGATAATTTCGTATGTTCATTAGAAGTGAAATTGAAAGTTCTACTCACCTGTTTATGTCTGAGGTAATGCTACAGCGTTATAGCTTATAGCCCTTATCCCAGGGGCTGTAAAGGGGTTTGTTACACCCGGTGCCATGATTATTTGACCTTTGGACTATTTTGAACAAAATGGTTATCCCAAAATTTTGATGTGATGCTTTTGGGGGAAAACGCCCCTGTCCTAAAACTGAATTTGGTCTTTTTGTTACCCCTTAGGACATCTGTTTGACACTTTGAGGTACCTATTTTGTATTTTCTCTGTGGCTACTTAATTTTGCATATGGAAGAATTTCCTTTGGGGGGAATTTTATAGTTGGGGGATTTTTTGGGGGCGATTGTCCATGGGTGGGGGGGATTTTCCGTGGGAAAAACGCCGGCTCCCGTACCAAGCATGGCAAAACTGTTCAGCGCCTTCTCAAATAATTTCCAAATCGCGAGTTTATTTGTGTTTCAGAAGAGGGTGTACAAGCTTCAATTTTCTTTTCTCTTTCTTCATTTAATGTGTGTTTTGTCACTTGTTTATTTTAGTTGTAGTTGCACTTAATTTACTAAAGTAGCCTACGTGTTTATTATGTTTTAATGTTCATTTATTTTGTCCTCAACAAAGCGTGCAATGTATTGCAAAATGCAGGAAAATTTCCAGGGGTTGCTGCCTACTCTTTTACCTTCGGTAATTCCTGGACTCTTTAAGCATGAATCTTGCTTGTTACAGGTAAATTTTTTTCCGCAATCAAGTTGAAGGGCAACCAATTCCATATTTAATAGAAAGACTAGGTGTGGGCGATGTTGCCAAATTGCTGAAACGTTCATTGAGCTCCAGGTCCATAAAACGAAAGATTTGCCAAATCTCAAATGCTGTGAAATTTTCCACTTGTTCAAATTAAGACAGGCGTCGAAGCGTGAATGACGAAGCTTTGATCTGTTGAGACTCCTAAATTATCCCAAACCAAAGTATTTTCAGCTTAATTTGAAGAATACAAGTCTTCCTGATTTCTTAAAAACTTTTTCAATTGCACAAACTTTGCAGGAAAGACAGTGGCAAAAGTTGCGAAAAACCTTGTGCACCAAGTGCAGTAAGCCGATATGTTTAAATATTTCTATGTTTCGTTTGGCCAATGGTCATGGCAGATATATCACTTTGAAACTTACTGAACCAAGTACAGTGTGCCGATATGTTTAACTATTTATATGTTTCGTTTGGCCAATGGTCATGGCAGATATATCACTTTGAAACTTACTGAACCAAGTACAGTGTGCCGATGTGTTTAACTATTTCTATGTTTCGTTTGGCCGATGGTCATGGCAGATATATCACTTTGAAACTTACTGAACCAAGTACAGTGTGCCGATATGTTTAACTATTTCTATGTTTCGTTTGGCCAATGGTCATGGCAGATATATCACTTTGAAACTTACTGAACCAAGTACAGTGTGCCGATATGTTTAACTATTTCTATGTTTCGTTTGGCCAATGGTCATGGCAGATATATCACTTTGAAACTTACTGAACCAAGTACAGTGTGCCGATATGTTTAACTATTTCTATGTTTCGTTTGGCCAATGGTCATGGCAGATATATCACTTTGAAACTTACTGAACCAAGTACAGTGTGCCGATATGTTTAACTATTTCTATGTTTCGTTTGGCCGATGGCCATGGCAGATATATGACATTGAAACTTCTTTTTAACATGAAGAAAAATTGTTCAAAGTTGAATTCAACTGATTAACAAGAACTCGAGAATAGCGGAATGGTGATCCTGTAATTTCCAAACTGTGTTAAATCAGTTGTCCGTACTTGATCATTTATACTTAGTCAGTCTATACTTAGATTAGTTTAAAAAAACTTTTTCCACAAAACAAGTTTTTCAAAAAAAAAGTAGAGCTGCATTAACCCAAGAATGAGCAAAAATCGAGTCAAATAATCTTCCTAGCGAAAAACTACCACAAATCACTATCAAGATTTAAATGAAACTCAAAACGAATAGAAAATACAGTAAACAGCCAACTTAAACTCAAAACGAGCAAAAATTAACATGAGTAGGCCTGATAACCTCCATGCCTTCTCAAGACCAAAACACAATTTGTGTTTTACTGAAAAAGAAAAAAACAACAAAGGGAAAAAATGACCACGAATCGTCAGTTTAATTGGCATATATTGATATTGATTCCTTAAAAGGTTTGATATTTTCTTATTTATGAATGTAAGAAAAGTGAAAACATTTACTATGAAACACTTTATAGATTCCTATAGATATATTTGACTCCTAAATCAGTATTCTTGTTTTTGTTTTTTTTTATACTTGGCTTTTGTGTTTTACAGTAAATTGTTAGTTTTCTATAACCCTACAAACACAAAGAAATACAATTAGTTGGTTTATTTGTTCTAGTTTTATTAATATATGTTAGATAGACTGTGGAGCAATAATTTTTGTTCGTTTTAAGTTTCAACTTCGCTCTTTATTTCCTCAGAAAAGCTTTGTGTTTTATCAAGATGACTTCGATTCGGATATTTCTCTCCAAAATAATCATGAAATGTGCTTTTAAGAATCAAAATGATATCCAATCATTGAACTGAGCTCATTGTGCAGAAGTGATAACAAAATACATTAAAAAAAAATCAAGCAACAATTCTAAAATCATTTTTTTTATCAAAAAGTGTCCGTATTCGGTTTGCTTTTCCTGTACCAGAATAAAGTTTTGTGCTTTTAGTATTGTGCCTATATTGTGCCTATATTGTTTTGTGCTTTTAGTAAAGTACTAGTTTTCTACAATCACACAAACATAGAGAAATATGATAAGTGGCTTTATTTGCAAAAGTTTTATCGATATATGTTAAATTAATTAAAAAAAACTTTTTCCACAAAATAATTTTTTCAAAGATAAGTAAAGAACTCCATTAAACAAAAAATGAGCAAAAATAAAATCAAATAATCTACGAAGCGTAAAACTACCGCAAATCAGCATCGATAAATAAATGAATCCCAAAAGGAACAGAAATTACAATATATAGCCGAGTCAAACTCAAAACGAGAAGAAATTAACTTAAGTTGTGCTCAAAACCCCTATGCCTTTCCAAGGCCAGAACGTAATTTGTACTCTACTGAAAAGACATAAATGTTTTTACTTTTATAACTTTAATAAATCAAATAATATTAACATTCTGATTACTAAATATCAGTATATGTATATTAAACTGACAATGCACATTCATTTGTATGCCCCCAGGGCATAACTTACAACCCTTGCCCTGAAGACTGTGGGGGAGTATCCTCCTCAAAAACATAATTTATATCTGGAAATCAACTACGCTGAACAAAATGGCTACCTCAAAATTTTTATTGGATGTATTTCGGGAAATGGTGGGCTCGGAAGGGGTGTTAGTTGCCTTCCAATCACTTTGGACTATTAAAAAGGGCAAAAACCACTCCAATTTCCAATCACACAGTCAGATAATCACACAGTCAGGCACACAGGCACGGAAAGAGAGAGAGAGAGAAAAAAAAACATACAAACACACAGAGCCGGACAAGCAAACACACAAAGGCAGACACAGTGAAGGGCAAATACACAGTAATACACACAGGCATGGAGAGAAAGAGAGACAAAAAGCACACACAAACGCACAGAGTCAGACATACAGACACACAAATACAAGCGCAGAGACAGGTAAGCACACAGTTAGACGCTAAGGTACAGAGAAAGAGAGAGACAAATAAAAACAACACAAAAACAGATTCAGACACACAAATAAACAAAGATAGACGCTGAGATAGACATGCACACAGTCAGATACACAGGCACGGAGAGACAAAAACAGACACAAATAAACAAAGTCAGACACACAAACACACAAACACAGAGACAGGCAAAAAAACACTCAGACACATATGCACGGAGAGAGAGGACAAATAAGGCACACAAACACACAAAGACACAACCGAGACACAGTCAGACACAGAGAAACGGAAAGAGAGAGACAAAAAACATACACAAACGCACAAAGTCGGACCCTAAAACCCACAAAGACGGACAGAGATACAGGTAGACAGACACACAGAGAGAGAGAGAGAGAGAGAGAGACAGAGAGAGAGAGAGAGGGATAGAGAGAGAGAAAAAAACACACAAAAACACAGAGACAGACACAAAAAGACAGACACAGAGACAAGCAAACACACATTCAGACACACTGGTATGGAGAGAGAGAGAGAGAGAGAGAGAGAGAGAGAGAGGGGGGGGAGGGAGGGAGACAAAAACACACACAAGCACGCAGGGTCAGATACAGAGATAGGCAAACAACCAGTCAGACACACAGGCAGGGGGAGAGAGACAAAAACAAAAACACACAGAGTCAGACAAACAAACATAAAGATAGAAACAGAGACAGGCAAACACACAGTCAGACAGAGAGAGAGAGAGAGAGAGAGAGAGAGGGAGGGAGGGAGGGAGAGAGAGAGAGAGAGAGAGAGACAGAGAGCGGGAGAGAGAGAGAGAGAGAGAGAGACAGAGCGACAGAGAGAGAGAGAGAGAGAGAGAGAGAGAGAGACAAAAACACGAATAAACAAACAGAGTCAGACAGACAAACACGCAAAGACAGATACAAAGACAGGCAAACGCATATTCAGTACATACACAGAGTCCGACGCATAGGCAGGGAGGGATAGAGAGACGAAAACACACACAAACACACAGAGTCAGACAAACAAACACACTAATACAGACACAGAGACAGGTAAACACACAGTCAGACAGACAGACATAAAGAGAGAGAGAGAGAGAGAGAGAGAGAGAGAGAGAGAAAGAAAACACATACAAACACACAGAGTCAGACACATAAACACAAAAAGGCAGACACAGAGACAGGCAAACAGATAGTCAGAAACGCAAGCACGGAGAGAGAGCGAGAGACGTAGAGAGAGAGAGAGAAATCACACACAAACACACAGAGTCAGACACACAAACACAAAAAGGCAGACAGGCAAACACACAGTCAGACACACAGAAGCGGAGAGAGAGAAAGACAAAAAACACACACAGAGTCAGACACACAAACACAAAAAGCAAGCCACTGGGACAGAAAAAGCCACATTCAGACACACAGGCACGGCGATCGAGACAAAAAACACATACACATACACAGAGTCAGACACAAAAACGCACAAAGACAGACATAGAGACAGGTAAACAAACAGTCAGACAAACAGGCACGGAGAAAGATAAAAACCCACACAATCACACAGAGTCAGACTCACAAACATCCAAAGACAGCCAAAGAGACAGGCAAGCCCATAGTCAGACACACAGGCACTGGGAGAGACAAAAACACACACAAACACATAGAGTCAGACACACAAACATACAAAGACAGATACAGAGACAAGCAAACAACCAGTCAGACACTCAGCAGAGGGAGAGAGAGAGAGAGACAAAAACACAAACAAACAAATAGAGTCAGACACTCAAAGACAGACACAGAGACAGGCAAACACACATTCAGACACACAGGTATGAGACAGAGAGAGAGAGAGAGAGAGAGAGTGAGAGAGAGAGAGAGAGAGAGAGAGAGAGAGAGAGAGAGAGAGAGATAGAGAGAAATCCACTCAGTAAGTGTGCGTGCACGCTAACTGACCCCAAATGAACCAAAATCAAAAATAAGTTAACAAAAAGTGACCATAAAGTGAACAGTAGTTGTGGTGCCTTCTGTATCTATATAAAAAGACGCTAGTCCTTTGGCATGAAAATAAAAACGGCGCCTTCTATGACTCTAAGGTAATAAATGACGGCAGTAGGGATATGAGGGAAGTATTTGATACCGCGAACCAAAAAAAATCACAAACTGCTTGCTATGTTATAAATTAAATATTTTCTTCATCTTATTTCAAGCAGCAAAAAATTTTGTTGAAAATATTTAACATTTTGAATAATATGTTTATTTATCTCCATCTTATTACAAAAACCAATACATTATTATCAATAGCATTACATAATTTCCTCCTCTTATTTCTAACAGAAAAACAATTTGTAAGAAGTGTGTTTGCATGTCTCTGTCTCTGTCTTTGTATATTTGTGAGTCCGAGTCTATAAATTTGTGTGTGTTTTTGCCTCTCTCTCTCTCTCTCTCTCTCTCTCTCTCTCTATGCCTATGTGTCTGACTCTGCGTTTATGTGTCTCTGTGTCTGTCTTAGTGAGTTTGTGTATCCGTTTGCATATGTTTGTGTGGGTTTTTGTCTCTCATTATGCCTGTGTGTCTCACTATGTGCTTGCCTGTCTTTGTGTGTTCGTCTGTCTGCCTCTGTGTGTTTGTGTGTTTTGTCTCTCTCCATGTCTGTGTTTCTGACTGTGTGTTTGTCCTTCTCTGTTTCTATATTTGTGTTTCAAACTCTGTGTGTTTGTGTGTTTTTTTTTGTCTCTCTCTCTTTCTCCCTCTCTCTCTCTCTCTTCATGCTTGTGTGTCTGACTGTGTGTGTGCCTGTCTTTCTCTGCGTCTTTGTGTGTTTGTATGCCTGACTCTGTCTGTTTGTGTGTGTTTTTTTCTCTCTAACTCACTCCATACCTGTGTGTCTGACTGTGTGTTTGCCTGTCTCTGTTTCTGTCTTTGGGTGTTTGTGTTTCTTACTCTGTTTGTGTGTTTTTCTTATCTCTCTCCGTGAAGTGTGGCTGACTTTGTATTTGTCTGCCTCAGTGTCTGTCTTCGTTTGTCTGACTCTGTATGTTTGTGTTTTTTTTTTCTCTCTCTCTCCGTGACTGTGTGTCTGACTTTGTGTTTGCCTGTCTCGGAGACAGGCACAAGCACGGAGAGAGAGAGAGAGGGAGGGAGGGAGGAAGAGAAACAAATACAAACACACAGAGTCAGACACCCAAAGGCAAACACAGAGAAAGGAAAACACACAGTCAGACACACAGGCACGGAGAGAGAGAGAAAAAAAAAACACAAACATACAGAGTTAGACAAACAAAGACAGACAAAGACAGACACTGCGGCAGACAAACACACAGTCAGACACACTTCACGGAGAGAGAGAAGAAAAACACACAAACAGAGTCAGACACACAAATACCCAAAGACAGGCACAGAGACAGGCAAACCCACAGACAGACACACAGGTATGGAGTGAGTGAGAGAGAAAAAAAACACGTACAAACAGTCAGAGTCAGGCACACAAACACACAAAGACGAAGACAGAGACAGGCATACACACAGTCAAACAAACAAGCATGGAGAGAAAGAGAGAGAGAGAGAGAGAGAGAGAGAGAGAGAGAGAGAGAGAGAGAGAGAGAGAGAGAGAGAGAGAGAGAGAGAGAGAGAGAGAGAGAGAGAGAGAGAGAGAGAGACAGAGAGACAGAGAGAGACGAGAGAGAGAGAGAGAGAGAGAGAGAGAGAGAGAGAGACACACATACACACAGAGTTTGACACACAAACACAAAAAGACAAAAACAGAGACGGGCAAACACACAGTGTTGGAACCCTCGGTCCCAGTTTTTTCAGATAAATGCCCTTCCCATATTCTTTCCTTTTGGTCCCTTAATTATTTTCTTTCCCCTAGTAATAATTATTAATTTTCCTTTAATTTTGTTGGCGCCATTTTCTGTCCTTCTTTAATTGCGTAGTTGGTTACAAAGACCACGAGGCATTAAGTGCTCAGTTGGGGATGATTGACCAGTAATTAGTAAGCCTTTGGATTGGGTGGAAAAAATCACAAACCACCCAATGCAGGTACGCGGCCGGCTGAGTGAGCTGAGAAAAGTTGGAAGTGTGATTTTTTAGTTCCTTTTGTGTGACTGAATACAATAAGATTTTTTATACTATATAATCTTTGACTTTTTAGCCTAGGTAGAGTCTAAGGAGATAGATAGAAATATTACCGGTAACCCTTGGCCTTAAAGTGGCCCCTGGGACTATTCGATCAGGCTATCGTGCCCTAAGGCAGGGTATATTATAAATCGGGCACTGACATACCCTGATAGATACGGAACTGTTGGGGTAAGTGCGGGAATCCCACTATTATTTGGGCCGACGAGGGGTTCTCCCCCTCGAGTAAGTGGCATAGCAACATTTTTGCACCATTTTTGCACCAAGAAGTGGTGACCCCCGTACCTTACACCCCCAATAAGTGGTGACAGCAAGAAAAGATCCCATCAGTAAACCTGATAGTAAAAGAATTCCGAGTTTTCGAAGAGACAAGTTAATTTAGCCTAGATAGTAGCCTATTTTGATTACATATAGAGAAAAAAAATACGGAATCAATTAATAGAATTATGAAGATTTATTATGGGCTGTGCCTTGTTAGATCATAATTTAAAAATTTGCGAATCAATATATCGTTCAACTAATTTGTGTGCAAAAATAACAGGCTAATTGACACGCAGCAATTTTTCGCGAGAGACCGGAAGTTACATGGGTGAGAGAATTTTCATTTAGAGTGAAGAAGTATTTTGAAGCTAACTGAATTTTGAAATATTATCAGACAAAGATGAAATTGAGTTAATACCGAGAAGGGCGATTAAAACCGACAGAAAAAGTAGGAAAATAGAAATAAAGGCTAATATGGAGGCCTTTGAGATAGAGCACCTAGAATATAAGGAAAAAATGCAGGCTGAGAAAGATGAAATTAGAAAGAATAGAAACGAGGACGAAAGGGATAGAGTAGCCTATAAAGAAAGACATGAAAGATAGGAAACTTATAAATGAAGCAGAAAGAGGAGAAAAGGCCCTTATGGAGGCTTTTGAGAGAGATCAACCGAAAAATATCTTGTTTCCGGATGTATGGAGACCAACTAATCTTAAAAAATATTTAGACCAACTAACCTCAAAGATATTTAGCAACCAAAATCTTCTAACAAGAATCACGTCTAAAGGCATTAATAATAGCCATAGGGAGATTTTGAGAAAACTAGTAGAATTCAAAGAAGCTAGTAGGGCAGAAGATATTGCTTTCAAAATCCTTACGGAGGCCGATAAAAAGCAATTACAAATATTTGAAGAAATTGTTGAGGAAAACAAAAAAGAACGGTCGGCATTTGTTGAAATGATTCAGAGTCATATTTACATATTAAGAGAAGGGATGGAGGATGAAAAGATTGTTCTTAAACGTCAACAGATTATTGAGGATCTATATAATGAATTTGATAGGGTTCATCCCTCTGGTGAAAAGGAAAACATCGCTAACGAGGCTTGCACAAGAGCACTCAGAGAAAATTTTCAACCCTACGAAGAGTTAAATAAGAGGGTTGACAAAGTTCAGATGGAAATTATTGGTAGGGTTCTTCTGTTAATTAAGAAAAATTCTAGACCGCAAAAAGTATATACCTCTACTTTACATAAAATAGTAAAAGAGAAAATAGAGGAGGAAAGACAAGAACGTATAGAGGCTGAAAGAAAAGCCAGAGAGCAAAAAGAGGAGGAAGATAGGAAACAAACAGACCAAGATAAAAGAGAAAGAAGGGAAGGAAGACAGGCCCGTAGGGAGTTCGATAAATAATATTACCAGGATGTTGCAAAAACAATTGACAAACTGATGAATACTTGCTGAGGAAATTTACAAAATGGCGTTCTTTCACAAGTTGCTTATAGTCCGTCGGATAGCCATAATAATTTGTCTAAGGATCAATTGTGAGAAAATGAAAATTACCAAACATTAATCACTAAGATTGAAAAATATACAACTTCGTTGACTACCGGGGGAGGTGGATCGGCCCGTAAAACAAATTGGGAGACAACGCAGCCCTGTTGGAAAAAAAAAATGCTTGATACGCCTGTTCAAAATGTTAATAATCTACAAAAATGGGATGTAGAAGTAAAAAGACCACAAAATATTGAAAATAAGACGCGCGAGAATGATTTTTCGGAAAAATTTCCAGAAATTGGAAACCTTGAAAACACTTTTGATGAATATGAGACGCTAACAAGTACAGGCCAAAACAAAGCGCTGATTGTACCACAGAATAAGGAGACGAAATTTATTGTACGCGCCTTTCCTCGCCGAGTTCGGGAAAATTTAGTACAATATGAAAAACCAAATGTCGGAATTCAGTTCCCATTTGATGACGAAATATTTGTTTCTGCGGTAAAAGTAAAGAAGACTAGAAGAGAGAAAAAAGATGCAAGACGGACCTACAATAAAGAAATGCAGTCAAAGATAGTAGACACTGGAGTCCAATTCAGATTTCATGAAGATTTATTTAATGCTACTACAAAAGAAAAGAAAACTAAGAGGGAGAAAAGAGATTTTAAACGGAGCTACAATGAAGTAATGCAGTCAAATATTGTGGACACTGGAGTCCAAATCAGATTTAACGATGATCTATTATTTTGCGCGAATGAGAAAATTAAGCAAAGTAGAGATGAAAAGAGAAGTGTAAAAAAGAGAAAAAATTTTGAGATTCAGCCTGCAGTGGCGAAAAGTAAAAAAAGGTTGGATGGGCTGTGCCTTGATAGCATAAACAATAGGGGGGAAAAAGAGGTCCAAGATCCATGGGGAATAAAACAAGATGATTACAAAATAGAGATGAATGACCTACAACAGGTTGGGGGAAAGTTGGGAGATATTGAATGTCGAGTCGGATTGGAAAAACTTGGAAAGGAATCTGAGATTAGTATTATCAACTCAAAAGATATGTCGATCCTTTATGAGGGGGAGGAATCCCTTGGGGAAGATCCCCTGTGGGAAGTCGCGAAGGATAGCCCTTTTCCTCAATGCACAACTGGCGGACAAGATGTGATACCTTTAGCGAGGTTTTGCCTCTCTAATCTGGAGTCCTTGGGGGATACTCTCTCCCAGTTACTTCACATTTCACCCAAACCTTTTTCCAGTAACCCTTTTCATGGTTGTTACTGTTCATGGTAACCGACGATTATTTTCAGCAAACTTTATTCAGTGAGATATATATCGAAGTTTCATTTTCGATTAACGTTAATACATAGTTTGGATTTAAATATTAGAGGGGAGGAAGCCCAGAAAAATCGCGATTCATGGTTCGCTCAAAATTTTACTTCATTCCCAGTATCCTTATCGTATTCAGAGGCCTGTGTATTTTTGGCCTGGGACTATTTCAAATTATGCCAAGGGGCAATTTACTTTTTTATTGAGATGTGGAGTTGTTTCCACAGATGGAAATGAAAAGATTAGTGCAGCCAATTTTTCGTTATGGCTGGCATTATCGCACGCGCCAGAAACTGATTCTCGGCTCCTCTCAAATGTAAATTCGTGAGAGCGAGAACATTTGTGTTTTTGATTGTGCTGCGCCCGATTATTTTCTACGAATCTTGGGGACTTCAACTTTCAAAACCTAATGCGGATGCTATACGATCTAGACCATGGTGGTTCTACGGTAGAGACGTGTGGATGACGAAGAATCCTGAGCCAAGCGGTGGAAGTGCAGGCACTGGTGGAAGAAAGAAGAGAAGATACAAGTTCGGTGATTTTGAGTTTGGTGCTATTGATTTTATGTACGAATTTCCAGCAAATCCACCGGGGATGCAGGCAATTTATCTTAAGAGGGAGGTGTTGGAACCCTTGGTCCCAGTTTGCTCAGATAAATACCCTTCCCAGATTCTTTTCTTTTGGTCCCTTAATTATTTTCTTTCCCCTAGTAATAATTATTAATTTTCCTTTAATTTTGGTGGCACCATTTTCTGTCCTTTTTTAATTGCGTAGTTGGTTACATAGACCACGAGTCATTAAGTGCGCAGTTGGGGATGATTGACCAGTAATTAGTAAGCCTTTGTATTGGCTGAAAAAATTCACCCCTCACCCATCGCAGGCACACGGCCGGCTGAGCGAGCTGGGGGAAATTGGAAGTGTGATTTTTTAGTTCCTTTTGTAGCGTGACTGAATACAGTAAGATTTTTATACTATATGATCTTTGACTTTTTAGCCTAGGTAGAGTCCAAGGAGATAGTTAGAAATATACCGGTAACCCTTGACCTTAAAGTGGCCCCTGGGACCATTCGATCACGCCATCGTACCCTAAGGCAGGGTATATTATAAATCGGACACTGACATACCCGATAGATACGGAACCTTTCGGGTAAGAGCGGGAATCCCACTAACATTTGGGCCAACAAGGGGTTCTCCCCCTCGAGTAAGTGGCATAGCAACATTTTTGCGCCATTTGTGCACCAATAAGTGGTGACCCCCGTACCTTACACCCCCAATACACAGTCAGACAAACAATCACGGGGAAAGAGAGAGCGAAAGAGAGAGAGAGACAGAGAAAGAGAGAGAGAGAGGGAGAGAGTGAGAGAAACACACACAGAGTTTAACACACAAAGACAGAAAAAGAGACGGTCAAACACACAGTCAGAAACACAGACATGGAGATAGACAAAACACACACAAACAGACAGAGGCAGACAGACAAACACACAAAGACAGGCAAGCACAAAGTCAGACACAGAGGCATGGAGGGAGACAAAAACACACACAAACACATGCAAACAGATACACAAACTCGCTAAGACAGACACAGGGACACACAAACGCACAGTCAGACACATAGGCAGACAATTCACCCAAACCTTTATCCAGTGACCCTATCCATAGTTGTTATTCTTCATGGGAACCGACAATTATTTCCGGTAAATTGTATTCAGTGGGAGATGTATCCAATTTTCATCTTCAATTAGCATCAACGCATATTCTTCATTTGATTATCCCAGGGGAGGGAACCCAGAAAAAACACGATTCATGGTTCGCTCAAAATTTTACTTCATTCCCAGTATCCTTATCGTATTCAGAGGCCTGTGTATGTTTGGCCTGGGACTATTTCAAATTATGCCAAGGGGCAGTTTACTTTTTATTGAGATGTGGGGTTGTTTCCACAGATAGAAATTAAAAGGTTAGTGCAGCCAATTTTTCGTGAATGCTGGCATCATCAAATGTGCCAGAAACTGATTCTCGGCTCTTCTCAAATGTAAATTTGTGAGAGCGAGAAAATTTTTGTTTTTGATTGTGCTGCGCACAATGAATTTCTACTAATCTTGGGGACTTCAACTTTCAAAACCTAATGCGGATGCTATACGATCTAGACCATGGTGGTTCTACGGTAGAGACGTGTGGATGACGACGAATCCTGAGCCAAGCGGTGGAAGTGCAGGCACTGGTGGAAGAAAGAAGAGAAGATACAAGTTCGGTGATTTTGAGTTTGGTGTTATTGATTTTATGTACGAATTTCCAGCAAATCCACCGGGGATGCAGGCAATTTATCTTAAGAGGGAGGTGTTGGAACCCTTGGTCCCAGTTTGCTCAGATAAATACCCTTCCCAGATTCTTTTCTTTTGGTCCCTTAATTATTTTCTTTCCCCTAGTAATAATTATTAATTTTCCTTTAATTTTGGTGGCACCATTTTCTGTCCTTCTTTAACTGCGTAGTTGGTTAAACAGACAATGAGGCATTAAGTGCGCAGTTGGGGATGATTGACCAGTAATTAGTAAGCCTTTGGATTGGCTGGAAAAATTCACCCACCACCCATCGCAAGCACACGGCCGGCTGAGCGAGCTGGGGGAAAATTGGAAGTGTGATTTTTTAGTTCCTTTTGTAGCGTGACTGAATACAGTAAGATTTTTATACTATATAATCTTTGACTTTTTAGCCTAGGTAGAGTCCAAGGAGATAGTTGGAAATATTACCGGTAACCCTTGACCTTAAAGTGGCCCCTGGGACCATTCGATCACGCCATCGTACCCTAAGGCAGGGTATATTATAAATCGGATACTGACATACCCGATAGATACGGAACCGTTTGGATAAGAGCGGTAATCCCACTAACATTTGCGCCGACAAGGGGTTCTCCCCCTCGTGTAAGTGGCATAGCAGCGTTTTTGCGCAATTTTTGCACCAATAAGTGGTGACCCCCGTACCTTACACCCCCAATACACAGTCAGACAAACAATCACGGGGAAAGAGAGAGAGAGAAAGAGAGAGAGATAGAGAAAGAGAGAGAGAGAGAAAGAGAGAGAGAGAGGGAGAGAGTAAGAGAAACACACACAGAGTTTGACACACAAACACACAAAGACAGAAACAGAGACGATCAAACACACAGTCAGAAACACAGACATGGAGATAGAAAAAACACACACAAACAGACAGAGGCAGACAGACAAACACACAAAGACAGGCAAGCAAAAAGTCAGACACCGAGGCATGGAGAGAGACAAAAACACACACAAACACATGCAAACAGATACACAAACTCGCTAAGACAGACACAGGGACACACAAACGCACAGTCAGACACATAGGCACAGAGAGAGAGAGAGAGAGAGAGAGAGAGAGAGAGAGAGAGAGAGAGAGAGAGAGTGGGGCAAAACACAAACAAACACACAAACTCAGACTCACAAATATACAAAGACAGAGACAGAATAAACACATTATTCAAAATGTGAAATATTTTCTACAAAATGTTTTGCTGATTGAAATAATATGAAGAAAATATTTGATTTATAACATAGCAAACAATTTGTGATTTTTTTTGTTCGCAAGATCAAATACTTCCCTCATATCCCTACTGCGGTCATCTATTGCCTTAGAGTCATAGAAGGCACCGTTTCAATTTTCATGCCAAAGTGCTAGCATCTTTTTATATAGAGACAGAAGGAACCACAACTGCTTTTACACATAGGTAACTTTATATTAACTTATTTTTTAGTTTGGTTTATTTGGGGTCAGTTAGCGTGCACGCACTGAGCGGGTCTCTCTCTCTATCTCTATCTCTCTCTCTCTCTCTCTCTCTCTCTATCTCTCTCTCTCTCTCTCTCTCTGTCTCTCTCTCTCTCTCTATCTCTCTCTCTCTCTCTCTCTCTCTCTCTCTCTCTCTCTCTCTCTCTCTCTCTCTCTCTCTCTCTCATACCTGTGTGTGTCTGACTATGTGTTTGCCTGTCTCTGTGTCTTTTTGTGTTTGTGTGTCTGACTCTATTTGTTTGTTTGTGTTTTCTCTCTCTCTCTCTGCTGTGTGTCTGAATGGTTGTTTGATTGTCTCTGTATGTGTCTTTGTACGTTTGTGTGTCTGACTCTGTGTGTTTGTGTGTGTTTGTGTGTGCTCTCCCTCTTTCTCTCCCTGCGTAAAGAGGAGAGAGAGATAGAGAAAGTGAGAGAGAGAGAGAGACAGAGGAAGAGGGGGGAGAGAGGGAGAGAGTGAGATAGAAAGACAGAGAGAGAGACAAACACACACACAAACACACTAAGTCAGCCACACAAACACACAAAAACTGATACTGAGACAGAAAAACACACAGTCAAACGCACAGAAACGGAGAGAGAAAAACAAAAACCACAGACACACACACAAACACAAAGCCGGACACAAATATAAACAACGACAGATACGGAGAAAGGCAACAGCCGAGTTAGGCACACAGGAAGGGAGAGAGAGAGAGAGAGAAGAGAGACAATAAAAACAAATATACAGAGTATTGGAGGATTATTGTGCGGGGGTCACCACTTTTAAAGGCAAAAATGGCGCAAAGAGTTGCTTTGCCACTTACTGGAGTGGGAGATCCCTCGTAGGCCCCAAATTAGTGGGATTTCCGCGGTTACTCCAACGGTTCCGTATATACCAACGTTATCGGATGGTCTATGGCCACATTTAAAGCCAAAGTTTACCGATAAGATTTCTAACCATCTCTTTTAGATTCGACCTAAGCTGAAAATTTAAGAGAGTACATAGTAAAAAAAAGCTTACTGTAATCACTCCACGTTGTATAAAAGAACTGATTTCAAAAAGACTCTTTCTCCCAGCCCGCTCTGCTAGCCACGTGCTTCGGCAGGGGTTACGAGGGTGGTAAATGAATCTTTCCAGCCAATCCTAGGACTTACTAATTTACTCACCGACCTCCCTAACTGCGCAATTCTTTACCTCGGGGTCTATTAAGCACGTACGCAGTTAAGAGGACCCAAAATGGCGTCACAAAATAAAAGGAAAAATTAATATTTATTACTTGAGGAGGGAAAATAATTAAGGGGCCAAAAGAAATGAATCTGTGAGGGACATTTATCTGAAAAAACTGGGACCAAGGGTTCCAACACCTCCCTCCTAAGATAAATGGCCCGTATCTCCGGTGGATTGGCTGGAAACTCCAACATAAAATACATAACACCAAACTCAAAATCGCTAAACTTGTATCTTCTCTCTTCTCACCGCTCGTCCCAGGATTTGTTGTCATCCCCACGTCTTCATTGTAGAAACCCCCATGGTTTAGATCGTCTAACATCCGCACTTGGTCTCGAAAATCGAAGTCCCCAAGATTCGTAGGAATTCATTGTGCACAGCACAAATTAAAAACAAAAATTTTCTTGCTCTCACGAATTTACATTTGAGAGGAGCAGAGAATCAGCTTCTGGCACATATGATGATGCCAGCCATCGTGAAAAATTGGCTGCACTAGCCTCTTAATTTCCATCTGTGGAAACAACCCCACATCTCAATAAAAAAGTAAATTGCCCCTTGGCATAATTTCAAATAATCTAAGGCCGAAAATGCAAAGGCCTGTGAAAATGATAGGCCTAAGGGTTCAGGAAAATGAAGTAAAAATCTGAGCGAACCATGAATCGCTTTTTTCTTGTTCCCATCCCCTAAAATAATCGAATTAATAATACTCGGCGATGAGGGATGAAAATAATATTGAAGACTGGAAAGACAAGTCTTCAATAAAGGGATCACAACTTGTCCGCCAGTTGAGCATTGAGGAAAAGGGCTATCTTTCACGTCTTCCCGCAGGGGAACGTCCCCAAGGGATTCCTCCCCCTCATAAAGGAACAAACCCTTTTTTGAGTTGTATCAGATTCCTTTCTAAATCTTTCCAATCCGAATTGACATTCCAACTCTCCCAAATGTCCCCCAACCCATTGTAGGCCATCCATCTCTATTGTCTAATCCTCCCCTTTTATTCCCCATGGGTATTTCATCTCTTTTTCCCCCTGGTTATTCATTTTTTTAAGGCACAGCCCGTCCAACATTTTTTTGTTTTTCTCCAATACAGACTGAGACTCCAAATGCTGTCTCTTTTTTACACTCCTCTTTTCGTCTCTACTTTTCTCAATTCTGTCATTCGCGCAAAATAATATATCACCGTTATATCTAATTTGGACTCCAGTGTCCAGTATCTTTGACTGAATAATTTCATTGTAGCTCCGTTTAATATCTCTTTTCTCTCTCTTAGTTTTCTTTTGTTTTGTAGTAGCATTAAATAAATCGTCATGAAATCTGAATTGGACTTCAGTGTTCATCCTTGACTGCATTTCTTCATTGCATCTTCCTTTAATATCTTTTTTCTCTCTTTTAGTCTTCTTTATTCTTACCGCAGAAACAATTATTTCGTCATCAAATGGGAACTGTACTCTGACATTTGGTTTTTCATATTCTACAAAAATTTCTCTAATTTTCCGAGGAAAAGCACGTACAATAAATTTTGTCTCCTTTCTCTCTGGTACAATCGGTGTTTCATTTTGGCCTATACTTGTTAGCGTCTCATATTCATTAGAAGTGTTTTCAAGTTTTCCATTTTCTGCAATTTTTCCTGAAAAATCAATTTCGCGCGTCTTATTTTCAATATGTTGTGGTCTTTTTACTTCCGCATCCCATTTTTGTGGATTATCAACATTTTGAACCCGAGTATCAAGTATTTCATTTTTCCGACAGGGTGGTACAGCCTTCCCATTTGTTTTATGGGCCGGTCCACCTCCCCGCCTTGTCAACGAAGTATCATATTCTTCCATTGTAGTGTAATTTTGTAATTTTCCTCTGTTAAAGAAGTCGCTTCTAACGATAGGAGATTTTTGATATCTACAAAGTCTCCTCCTACTAAAACATCCACTGCTAGCGTAGGTACTAAGCCTACTTTTATCGTTTTTCTCCGGACCGTACCGTCCTTCTTTGCAATTTCTATTCTTACCCAAGCAGACGGGCATGGGTGCTTGTCTCCATAATAACATAATGTTGTAATTTTATTTTTATGGTCTATCCCTGTTCTATTAATTAGGTCAGTTCGCACATAAGTTTGATCACTGCAAGAATCAATTGCCATTTCAACTAATTCCCCGTTCAATTTTCCGTATATCTTATGCGACTCTGCAAATGCGTAATTTTTTTTCCCTATTATGGGTCATGGCCCAGGCTGTCGTTTTATGTGGTGTATGGTCATATGTATTGGGGCAGTTTCTTGCAAAATGCCCCGTGGTACCACAGTTATAGCAAGTTGCGCTGTGTTATAATGCCTATCTTTGTTATACTCTTTTTTTTTGAAATGTGTCTATCTCCTCAATTTCTTCTCTTATTTCGGTCCACCTATTCGCCATTTCCGCCATTTTTTTGTTAGTTTTTGGGTTCTTTTCTTTCAAATATATTTTCAATTTTCTGTGGGTGTTTTCTAAAAATTGTTCTATTACTGTTTTATTTACCACTTCCGTCAATTTGTTTTTTATCTCTTCCGGGTCCTCATATATTCTATAATTTTCTAACTCTAGCCATTTTAAACACATATCTTTCAATTTGTATCTGAATTCTTCATATGTTTTGTGGTCTCGTTTTCTTTCGCTTCTAAACCTTCTTTGAAAGTGCTCGGGGGAGAGTTGAAATTTTTCAAAAATAGCTTGTTTTAGTCTTTCAAAATCTCTTGAGTATTCCATTGGTAATGCTTTATATGCAAATCGTGCTTTGTAGTTAAGGAGGGGCTCTATTCTTGTTACCCAATTTTCTCTCGGCAACCCGCTTAATTCCGCCG